>NW_017257368.1:403304-427255 GCF_001594055.1 Mycetomoellerius zeteki | reverse complement strand
ATATATATATATACTCGTATATATATATATATATAAAACAATTAATATAATTTCATGACTGTTTACTGTTGAATTTTTTTTCAAAATGCATAAGAAACTGTTACAAAAATTTAATTGTTTATTAATACTTTTAATACTCAAAATATAACTAATTAATCACTATTAACTTTTCTGTATTAAATTTCTATACGGGAAGATTATTAGACACATAATATTCTTAAAAGAAATATTTATAGAAAATCATTCAAAGCTCTTCAAGTCGGTATTCGGAGGCTTTTTAACATGGATACTACTTGAAACTATCACAAATCAGTAAAATTATTTTATGTGACAAACACGTAACTGAAGAAGAAGAAAAGAAGCAAAATTTAAGCAAATAGTTATTCCATTAAGCGTTTCATAAAACCTTTGAAAGGTTCATAAAGACACAAAACGGTGTTTAAAGGCGATATTATATTTAATAGACACGTTTTAAAAGAGTATTAGTATAAGCAACTAATAGTAAGTAATCTAAAGTAAGAAAAGTAAGAAATAAGACAATATATGTTATTGATTCTTTTTTAGAAGTAAAGAGAACACTTATTACCACGAGACATCCGAGTTTCCTTTCGCGTTCTCTACCATGTCTCTCTCATTATCCTCCGGGTCGTTCACCTTCAAAAGAAAAATAATGACATATATTTCATAATAATTGCCTGTCCATTTCTTCACATTTTCTTATTCTATTAATACTAACGAGCGTGCTATCGAAGAATGTACCTGTCGTTGCATCTGCAACATTATATTTAACTCCGAAGTAACGAAACATTAGCGCACCGCAAAGCTACTTTGATCTAACAAAGAAGCAATATCTTATGACTTGATTTCTACGCTTCGTGCCATGAAAACGCGAGAGATCAAAGTGCAACTAAAACAGATGCATCTCGCATAACTTGATCTGCAGGGACCTTGAAGTGACTCTACGAGAGCGAATTCACTGAAAACAAATAACTTGATTTTCTTGAATTGCATTCTAAGTAGAGAATAAAAATTCCACTGAAAAATCCTCATAGAAAATTTTAGATTTAAATAAATCAAGATAAAAAAAAGTTATGGAAAAGGTTTTCGATATTATTTATCTATTAAAATGTTGTGGATACTGATTCGATTTTAATAAAAATAACAGTTAGTGTCTATTAATGTCGCCAAATTTAAGATTCTCTGTCTTGTTAGCATGATAAATAATATCTTCAGCTTGTTTTCTAATGGCGTTAGATGAGCAATGACAGTAGAGTATACTTAAAAATAGAGTACATTTAAAATGGAGGAATGCTGATAGATGTACGCGAACGTGCATCCAAACAATAGCGTTCTCGTGCGCTTCGACGTTTAACTCCGCGTTTGGCTCTTACGTAAGATCGTTTTTCATTTATTTTCTACGTCATTGTCGCGAATAGCGATTTCAACGATTCCGGATTTAATAGGATGAGGATCACCTGGCAGGATATTGAACACGAGAAGAATAATGACTGAAGCTTAATCCCGTCGATTCTGGGGCAAGGTGAGTGTATCGATCAAACGGTTTTAACGCCGCGACGAATGATGATACCTCGCCGATTTAAACCATGTAGTATAGTCACTCTTTCCCGCCGTGTAATTACGGCGTGCGTGAAACAGGTCGGAAAGAACGATCTCATAAAACGCATTGTCCTTCCGTATAAAAATTCTATTGGATCTAATGGATTTTATATCATTGGTTGCCTTACCGTCGGAATAATAAATTATATGTTATAAGATAAACTTGATTAAAATCACTTTGGAGTTAATTGACATAACAGCATTTTGTTTTTCTACTTTTAATACCAGACAACTCTTTGAATATTTTTATGAAAAATAACCTTTTTTAACATCTGAAGTAGTAAAAAAGGAGTTAACCAATCTTAAATTCAGTATTTACCACTTACTTCTAAATTATTCTTCAATTATAATATTGACAAATCAAAAATTTCGATGACTCATCCGAAACAAATAATGATTTAAGACGACCTAATTCCTAAATCATTCAGCTTCATCAAGTTTGATTAATTATGGCCGACTCTAAATGTTCCTCGTGTACGTACTCCATCACTTTATCTCTCTCTTGTCAGAAAAAACACTTAACTTAAAATTAATGAAGTATAAAGTTGCCACAGCCAACTCCAATATGGAGCAGTACGTCTCTGACTTTCTTCTCTCTCTTCTGATTATTTTCATTAATAAGCACGTTTCTAAAGTATCTCCTTTCGTTTCGCATTACTTTATTAACCCTTTCACTGCCGATGATTCTAACGATTACATTCTAACGATATCATTTTATAATTAATGCATGCAATGTAACTTTAATACCTACGTTTGCAAGCTTTTCTTTTATTATATATCGCATTATTAACTTGAATAATATAATTTTGCAAGATTTCTAAGATTACGCGCTTCTCTAAGATTGAGAGCATATTAAATCAGAAGATACTGGACCTAAAAGAAATTTTCAAGATTTAAGAAAGTACATCTCTCCTTTTCAAGACAGATTTTACGTAGATTAATAGCCGCTATAATTTAATTGCTTCTTTCTGGATCGTGTAATTAATCATAATAGTAGATAAAGAATTCAGATAAACGTGATTGATGTTGTTTGACGTTGCTGAAAACGGTCCTAAGCCCTCGGGAAGTTACACAGCCTGTAGCTTCATGTTTACTCGAGATACAAGAATCTGATTTTCCGCGTGTTGTGCAGACACATTGGCGGGCGTCCGACTTCGACAACGTTCCCATTATGTGCTTCAATCTATCGAATCGGCAAGCTTGATGCGAGAAACGCCGGCGCCTTTTTCTTGTCTTTCTCTCTCTCTCTCTCTCTCATATGTCTATAAAGTAAACCATACGAACTTACGCAATCGTATATCTGCTTTATTCTAGTTTCCCTTTCCTTTGTTCAAGTAAACAGACCGATTCTCTACAATATCATCGCACCATGAATCCAAGTTATTTCTAGTTATTCTCTCTGTTTATTTTTCTTCTTCTTCTCTTTAATCTAGATCCTGAGTCTGAGTGGAAAAGAGTCATTTGTGCATTTAGCAATCGATTAATATCAGCTGTAATAGATCGTGAATCTATATAGGTATTGAGAACATATTTTTCATTATTTTAAACTAAGAAGCGCCACTAACGGTCTGAACGTTAAGATGTTGAACTATTCTAAATTCATTTAAATGAATTAATTTCAGAAATTATAATTGCGTGCCGATATGGTTGTCGGACTTTCAACGCAATCAAATCTGAAATATTAATAATCCCCCCAAATTTCCCAACTTAAAAACTGTAATAAACTCCGAGAGAGTAAGAAAGTAAGTAAGAAAGTCCGACAACCATATCGGCACGCAATTATAATTTCTGAAATTAATTCATTTAAATGAATTTAGAATAGTTCAACATCTTAACGTTCAGACCGTTAGTGGCGCTTCTTAGTTTAAAGTAATGTATTTAACATAAGCGATCTTTCAATCTTATTATTGTTTATATTGTTCATTCATTATTTTATAACGCAGAGATTCAATCGTTATAAAAAGAAAAATTAGTAAAAAAATCTTTTCTCTCAAAAACAGAGTACGCATAACTGTGCTTGCTTTCCAGCAAGGACATAGTCAGACACTGTGCTTGCTTTCCAGCAAGGACATAGGCTACGTTTACACCGTACATTTAGGCCGTGGCCTATACAATAGATGTCCTTGTTTATTCTGTTGGTTAAACAAAGACATCTATTGTATAGGTCGCGGACTAAACGCATGGTGTAAACGTAGCCATAATCAGACACTGTGTTACACAGTGTCTGACTGTGTCCTTGCTGAAAAGCAAGGTGTGTTACACAGTGAGTCGTTTTATCCTTGTTGTTTGCCAACGTTAAACAAGAATGAAACGACTCACTGTGTTACACAGTGTCTGACTGTGTCCTTGCTGGAAAGCAAGGTGTACCTTCATTGTAACAATCGCGATATATGTATTATCTCCTCTTCCTGTTTCCCTCGTCATAATAAGACAATTAATCCAATTTTTAATGATCGTACTTAACGCAGGTAGTAATGCACGGTCATAGAATGTCTATTTCGCTTTTGTCATTACCCCCTCATGCTCAATCGTCGTTACGAGAATTTTTCATC
Source organism: Mycetomoellerius zeteki (assembly GCF_001594055.1). Lineage (NCBI taxonomy): Eukaryota > Metazoa > Arthropoda > Insecta > Hymenoptera > Formicidae > Mycetomoellerius > Mycetomoellerius zeteki. The sequence goes on along the minus strand of NW_017257368.1, from coordinate 423,086 downwards.
GCATGATAGCGCGGAAAAAATCACGGAAATTTAAGGAGGACATACGAAAATGACATTATTCGTCACGATAAATGTTTTTCATTCAGATGGTCATTCGCAAGTGGCCTAGTCGGTAATTATCATCGGCCTCATCGTTCACTTCCGATTCGCGTCCTTGCGGTCCGGTAATTATCATCCGACTAATGTTGCTTCCGAAACGATGTTGTTCTTGTGTAACGTAAGATTTTAATGTCGAGCCAAAAGGCTGAGGATGTAAATTCCATCAAGCGAGCGATTAGCACCGCGTTTGACATTGGGTTTCGCGAAGGATTGATGATGGTATCGCAATTTGTCTTGATAGAGGAAGTACTCGCCGAACTGACTCACGTTCGCGCATCGGGAAGAATTCCTCTTCCTGTCGTCCTTAGAGGCAATCATTGCAGGCGAGACGATGACTGATTTTGCTATGCATCGTCGATTATCTCTCAACGGGAGGCCGATGCTTCGCGTCGGCCTCCCTCACCTTGTCTCGTTGCGGGATATTGCGTATAATTAATATTTTACGTCACGTTAACAGATCCTTTCCGCGACCGATGCGACAACGAAACGGTAAACAACTAGAACCCGGCGCACGTAATTTAATCTTTTTCTCATATCATTTCAACGAAATCGTGTGATTCGTGGAAATAAAAAAATGCAAAGCGAAAGCTCTTAACCACAGACTTACTTATTAATGCCAGTTTATACAAATATTAATCTTTAATCTCGGTTTAATTTACTCTTCATCATTTTCTAATTCTTTATTTAGAACTAGAAAAAGATGAAAAATTAATTGAACCGAGATTAAAATTAACCTACATCGGTAGAAATAGATATTAGAATGGATAAAAGAAAACGAAAAGTATAAGTTATATATAAATTGAAATTGAAGTTGACTAACATTGGTAGAAACGGAAGCTTCTCAAATTCCAGCGCTAGTTCATGCGTGTAAATTAATTGTACGCTGAAATATTTATAACTTGTGTCACTTCCAAAATAAACAGCTCAATTTAGAAATTTGGCTAGTTTAGCGTGGGTCGTTGTCTTAAGAATTCTCTTCACCAAGAAACTCCTACGACGTCTCGACCGACTCATTATTCTCGTTTATGTTCACAGTCTGTTCTGAGAGGCGAGTGTATTTTTCTTAGATCGTTTCCTTACGCAAAAAGATACGACAGAAAAAGATACAACATGAACGTGCCGTAACATCTCATTCGTTTAGTTTCTCCATGAAAAAATGCATTTAATATGTTTATATCTTGATGACATCGCGTTGAAAAGTAGCGTTTCGCAGGAAACAAATCAGGTAGAGAAAAAGAGTCTAGAAGTGAGAGTTTAGACGCCGTTTAGATTTTTAATCGATCCATCATATATTTCAGGTAAATATTGCAAAGAAATTTATATTTTACTATTATTTATTTTATCTTACTTGTTATGACAATGTAATAATATTCATATGAATTCATGGAATTAAATTAAATTCATTTTTATATTATTAAATTGCATTAAATATTAATTAAACCATAGTCATTTAAATAATTTTACACAGTGTCCTCTACTGGGAAAAATCTGAAAAACTTGGAATTCTCAGGGAATTTTTTTTTACTCTTAAAAATTCTGGAATTCTCATGGAATTTTGTTGAAATTGTTAGGGAAATTTTTCGAATTCTATTTTTAAATTTAAATTCTATTTTGTTTACAGAATCATTTCTTTGACGATTTTTTGATAAATACTTTTAAATATATTTTTTGATACAAGTTTGACTAAACCCTATTGCCAGATAGCAGCCGATCAGCCGTTTGTGGTATATTAACAGTATGTGAAGGAATAATACATGATCTACAATAACAGTCGTAGTGGTCGTATAAAAGTCTGAAATCGTAAGAAATTGACCAATCGTAGTCAAATGTGAGGAGAATCCTATACATAATCGACTATAATTGGTCAATTATTTACGATTTCAGATTTTAGGACTACTAGATTTCTATTGTAGAAAACCTCGCATATGCTGATTCTATGATGAGTCGATAGTCGATAGTTTTAAGTCTTAAGGTGAACGCACATAAAAGTAGAAGTAAGCAGTAAACAGTAAGCAGTAAGACGTAAGACCGCCATCTTTTATATGTACAGATATACTGGCAATATTAATTGCCTACTTCGTACGTCTTACTGTTTACTGTTTACTTCTACTTCTATGTGCGTTCATCTTTACCGGTGAATCAGTGAAGTTGGCCAACTTGTACGATTAAAGATGCTTTTTTTCATGCTGATGCTCGACGCTCATTTTTAGTGTCAAATAAATCACGTGATCAAAATTGACGTTATTAATATTCGTGAATTTTTATCACGTTATCTATTTTGAGGCTAAAAATGAGGATCAACTTGAAAAGGCATCTTAAGTAAGACTACCAATTTTCTTAATACTAGCTAAATTCGAATTTTCGAAAATGTTCAGAAGGAAGTAAAGGTTAAGTTGGCCAACTTGTACGATTAAAGATGCTTTTTTTCATGCTGATGCTCGACGCTCATTTTTAGTGTCAAATAAATCACGTGATCAAAATTGACGTTATTAATATTCGTGAATTTTTATCACGTTATCTATTTTGAGGCTAAAAATGAGGATCAACTTGAAAAGGCATCTTAAGTAAGACTACCAATTTTCTTAATACTAGCTAAATTCGAATTTTCGAAAATGTTCAGAAGGAAGTAAAGGTACTTAACGAACAAATTCAAGCTTTAAAAAAATGGATTTCAGTATTTTGTGTTGTCTAAATGTTATTTATATACTTATAAATATTATTTATATATCTTTTATTTTTTTTTAAATATAAGAATTATATTTTTTATCACATTGTAAACAAAAGTTATGTTTATATATATAATACGTATATATAATACTTATATAATACTTGAAGAATTCTAAGATCAAGAATCTTTCAACTCGAGAAAGTGTGATAATTATTTTTAATAGTATTCGCGATTTTTATCCGACGGTTAATGATGAACCTAATGGCGGCAAAATTATTTTTTAATTGATGACTGATGCTGCAAAATGTAGATCGACGGGGAAGATGACGCCTAGTAGGCTACCTTCAAAAGTGACAAACACGTATAAGGTCCATACACAGCCTCGCGCGTTCTGATATTTCGCAAGTGGAGCGCCTGAATGCTCCATTGAGAGGATCCTATATCAGCGACACGAATGTAAGGTCGTAAATGCTGCCAGATTGTTGATGCTTGAAACCTATTATCGCCCTATTACTTGACAATACAATTACGGTAGTAAAGGTGGTCAGTGACTTCTGGCATCAACAACCGTACCTTCACAATATCATTTTTTCTCCGTTTCTTTTACTTATACGCGAACTGCACGCGTTCGTTGAAATTATTCCCGTTCCCCGACTTCGAAGTATTCTGTAAATCTCTTTACTTTCGCAAAATCTAGAGTTTCATGGATTCCCCTCGCTGAGAAAAATTTCTAGTTGAAAATGAACAAACTAGAAAATTCTGATCGTATTAAATCAATGATTTGACAATAAAAATTCTTGTTCTATCTCAACTAGAATTGTAATAGGTTCAACGGAATACGCGCGGGACATCCAGGTTTGAATTTTGGCTGCGGTAATATTTTTTGTTATAAATTAAATTATTTACAGAGATTTAAGATGCTTAGATTAGCATCTTAAATTATTAATATCCTTCTAAGATGCTTATTTACATAAAAAATTATTAAATTGCTTGTCAGTTTAATATGTAATATTACTACTTTAGTTCTGCTCATGATTGCGTTTCAAGACCGAAAAGATTTCGGCATGCTAAGATTCGCTTTCAGTGAAAATAGATTTATTTCTCTTAATTGATGTAATAGATTCAACCAGAAAATTCCGATTTATCCATTTCCAACCAGAATTCTAATTAATGTAACCAAATTCTTTTTCTAGTTCTGATCGTATACGCCAGATTGTACAGAATCGACGTCCCGACTTTCGCAGATCTTGATAGATTATCGACTACTTCACAGTAAGTAGTCTAGCCAAAACAGAGAACAAATGATAATCCGTTTGTACATTAGTTAATTTAAGCGACTGATATTTGATATACATATTTCTGACGCTGCGATAGAGACACGCGAGCCGTAATCGCTGCTTAACGAGCTTCCGGGGAAGGGCTTCGTGGAATTCACTTCAAGTGCTCTTCTTGCCATTGACTAAAATTTCTCGAGCGAATCTCAACTTGCCGGTCGCTCGATCGCGAATCATGTCCGCACGCTCCACTTCTTCCGCTTTATTTCTCGCCATCGAAGAATCACTTCTGTAACGATCTCGCTGGAATACGGAGGCAATGTGCTATCCGTATCATAGATAACGGATGAACCGATTAGACAAGACGAACGGATCACAGAGCGGAAGAAATAGAGAATAAACGCGACCGTTTATGTGAAAAGGAATTTGATAAAATTATCTGAACTAATTGAATAGTTCAGAACTATCTGAACCAAACATTGAAAGAGCCTAGCAGCGTCAAAATCATAGTTCAATCTCAGTTTTCGATAGTACATTTTTTTACCTACAGCGTTATTTATAATCATTTCTAATTGGAGAAACCATTCGATTAAAAAAACAAAGAAAAAATGCGTGAACTGCGTAGTCATGTCGCAAAAGGGGATAATAGATAATCGCCGTAAATGGCATCGCTTTATCTGCCTCGAGCATGAATAAAATGTGATATCCGATGTTAGCAACTGGTCTTATTTTAATTATCCTTCACCTGCACGCGATTGACCTCTTTTTCCGTCAAATAAGAAAACCAGAATTGGCTGCAGCAATGTTCGACTACTTCGATTACTGTGATTTCTAACGAAGTATAATCGAACACGGCAGTTTACTTTTTCCTCTTAATTGGATTTAATCGAAGAAAAAATCGATTGATCGATTGCAGGTCGAAAATCTACAATCGCGCAGAAATAAAATTTATTTAATATCTAATGATAAAGTTCCAAATATCTGAAATAATGGTAGCTGCAAGTTCATTGAAAATCAATCGAAGAATTAAAGAAAATTCTTAAAACAATTTCCACTTTTAATTACATATTTTAATTAACCTCCAGTTCCACTTTGACAAAAATATATTCGTTTGATTTCTTTTCGATAAAGACCAAAATTGGATAAATTACAATCATCATTTTGCACTGTGACAAAAATGACGATTAAAAAATGATTCAAGATTTTTGTTCTTTGTCGAAAAACGATCGAATGAGTGCACTTTTATTTAAATTGCGATTGTACTTCAAAGATGTTTTTTTAAAATTAGCATCGCGCGAGCACTTTGCTCGATAATTTCCATTCGTGACATGAAAATAAACGTAAAACAAGTCGCAACTATTTACGCAGATTGGATCGCCCCACCTTATCCGCGGTGATAAAACAGTTTAAATGCGTAGATGCCTTATGTTTTATGTAGAGATCGGCACACGTGCCGTCGAGAAAAACGAGATGTACGCGGATGCTGACGGCGAAGTGAGACGAAAGATCAAAAAGTAAACTGTTAACACAGGTGGAATGAAACGCCGCATTTGCAAATTACGATCTATAGTTTTAAAGGATCGGAAAAAAACCCAATTTTGTCAATTTTTTCGCAGATTTTTTCGGTTTTTTTTCCCAAGGATAGAAACATTCATTTTGGAAAAATTCACACATACTATAAAATCTACCACGTTTGTTTCTCGGTTCTTTCCGTAAAGAAAATAATTGCGTACATAGAGTACACAGTGGGACAAGTTAACAGAAATTTTGAAATTGTATAAAAGATTGAGGTCGCATCATGTATTCAATAAAACATACAAAACATACATTATTGCACCATTAATATAAGAATTAAAAATATAGAGTCCAAACATCATGTTTATATGATAATAGTAGGTCTAAAAAATAATTTGGATTTAAACTGAATTCGTAACTAAATATTTGAAAAAAAATAAACTACAAAGAGACACTTCAGAAGTTCATTAGACCGGAGTGTGACAAATTAGAGTTAAAAATCTGTCCACTTAAGCTTTGCCATGTACTAAAGGAAGATTACATTAGATTAGGTTTTACTATAAAAATAAAAGAATAACTAAAAAATTTTAATAAAAATAATGCTACATGATTTCATAGATTGCATTAATTTTATAAAGGAAGTTACTATTATTATGTCTTTTACGTAGCAAAAACAGCAATTTTTCGAAAAAAAACCGAAATTTTTTCAATTTAAAAAAAGCGGCTTTTTTAAAACTATATTACGATCACTTCTATAGTTATGTCATTTGACGTATCAAGTTTTTTACTGAACTCTTTTTTTCAAGTCCGATAGCGTTGAATGGATTCCGCCAGTTAAGTTCTTAATTCGTTATTCTCGACGAGGACAAACGTCTTTCTCGTAAACAAAGACCCGCGTCGTCGATAAAGTAAGACAACCTTTCGACGTTTATTCATTAGTTAGAAATAAATTTAAATAAATCACACTTCCAATTGCGCATTGGCTTCCTCCGACGCGAAACGAATGTGAAACGAGACTGTTAATACTATACATGAACATTTGGATTTGCATCAAATTTCAAGTACTCCGCTCTTCGATTCGGAGACGATTTTATCTGTCGACGCTACTTTACTACACGACCGCCGATCTGTGTCTTTGCACATGACGAATAATTATTCTATCGAGCAAATATCCGTTAAAAGAAAATTTTCTCGAAACAAAGGAAAAAGGATATTACTTATTCTCTCTGACATATAACTATTAATTTATAAATCAAACGGGAAATATCATATTTTCTTACAATAATATACTATGACAATAAGAATCTTTCCAAGTATCAATAATTAAAAAATATGTACTTTTCAAGCATCATACAGCATTTTAGAAGCGCAAAGTCTGTCCGCTTCCTAAGAAACTTGTCTTTGTCCAAAACTTACTGAGAGAAACTGAATAAATTGAATTAAATTAATTGATTAATTTTACTTTTTTATTTAATTAAATAAAATTATTAATTAATTCGATTAATTAATTTAATTTTTATTCACGATGTAATTCCGCGAATGAAGCGAAGCGTTTGCGCGACGCCTGCAGTTTGAAAAATCGATTTCTGACAATTGTGATTTATCAGAAAGAAATAATCAAAGAATATGAATCATCTCATTTTCTAAATATAAAAAAACAAAATCTTTTCGTATCAATTCGTCTGTAACGACGTTGCCCAAGAATCTAGAAGAATCGCGCACGTATTTGCAAGATAAATAAATCCATGAATTTTACGTTCTGGTCGAAGAGGAAAAGCCGGTATCAAATTGGCTAAGGAATAGTCAGCTGAATTTTAATGGGATCTTGATGAAACGATCGAGCACAATGGCTCGCCTAAATCTGGCTTATCCCCGTCCCTATCGGCACGTTTGTCTCCTTCAACATTACTCGGATCAGGAAGCACGTCGCGTCTCACCTTGTATCTCATTCTCGCGTCTTCTTGGCCGTCCCGTCCTTCCAGCCTCTATCTTCCCGTCCTTCGGTCCTTTACTCTCTCAACCGACGTGTCTGCAAAAGGAAGAGATGAATTATTATTTTCAAAAATGTCCCCGCGTCTCATCAGACGCGAATGCGACGGCGGTTGGTGAATCACCTGTTTTGCATTGAATGACAGAACGCGATCGCTTTTTTTTTCTCTTTCTTCGTTCGTCGCGATTTCTTTGTGAGGACACTCGCTTGCGCGATTTGTCCTCCACAGAAGACAACGACGCGACGCGACGCGACGTCGCGAAAATGAGGTATAATGTCGTTGTCTGCCTTCCGAAGGAAACTCTTTCTCTTTCGGTCAAAATTTATTCAGTTTTCATTTACAATTATTTTATTTCGACGTACTTGAACGTACAAAGGTTTTGAATTTTGTGTCCTGTGAAAGAATCCTAGGCGAGGCGCCATTTGTCCCGATTTAGCATATATATCAACATAATTATATTATAAATATAATAACATAAATATATCTATATTAAGCAATAAGAATCTTATTTTTAGACCGTACAATGTAAGAAACACAATTAATAATAGAAATTCAACTGCCTATACCGGTCGAAGCTAGATCTTTTAATGCTTTAAATAATTCAATAAATGAATTATATATATATACTATATATGTACTTGCTTATATAACATATTTGTAGTTCTACAAACTGCGCGCCGAATTGGTTTTCTGGACTTATAAACACAATTAAACTACTGGAATAATATCACGAATTAAATTAAATTGACAAGCAATTCTTAAATAATTTTGATGCACAATCAAGCATCATATTAGCAAAATGTTATGTGCTGAAAAACTGTAAATAAATTTATTGCGAAAAATATTACCTCGGCCGGGAGTCGAACCCGGATCTCTTGTATTCCGTACGAGCGTCCTAAGTCATTAATTAGACTACCGAGGCCTTATCTATATTAACGCCCGACTTTTCATTATCTGATTAATTTGTTTTTAGATTTAAGACTTAATCTTACTTAACTCGATGATAATGTACAAATATAATGTACAATGTAAACATTGTGTTTTCTATGATTAATCATTAAACTAATAATTTCATAGTGGTAACTTTAAAAGTTATTCACTACAAAACCATCAGTTTAATGATTATTATAACTATAGATAGAAAAATAAAAATTTTTACGTTATAATCATAAGTTAACTAGCAAATAAAAAACCAAGCCTAAAGATCTCTTTCACCAGTCTCGGATTAAGTTTATCATGATTAACTTGCAGTAGTAGATTATTGTTTGACTTTTTAATTGATTTTATTAATAAATAAATATTTTACTTACACTGTTAAAAATTTCATGAAATTTAATATACTTTTAATTTAGACAATTTAAACTTAATTTCATGGCATTACATTAAATGTAATGTATTAATTTATAACTGAAAAGTATATTTGTGTACACGTACATGAAATTTAATGTATTTTTTATGAAAATTAATGAAATTTAATGTACTTTCCAGAAAATGTTACGAAAAGTACGTTAAATTTCATAAATTTAATGTACACGGTCATTACATTTAAGTAACTACTGTAACTTAATTTTCAGTTAAATCATTCATTACTTTTAATTTCGTTCATAACCACGCTTCATTTACACATAAAGGAAGCTCGTGGTCACATTTCTAACAATGTACATAGCTATATATACAGTGAGAGCAAAAAGTATTCGTACAAGGAAATTTATTATAAAAAAAAGCCTTATTTGTAGAAAATAAACATTAATTAGCAATTTTATACAATGAATATATTCTATTCTAACATAAATGATCGTCAATTAAACGTTGAATCGACATCAAATTGGTGTTGAAATCATCGTATCTATATCGATTTGATATCAATTCTATGACTCATTTCTCGCTGGATAATATTTACTTTTTAAAAATAAAGTTATTTAAAAAAATATTTTCTCTGTATGAATACCTTTGCACTCACTGTATATATATGTATATATATATATACATTTAATTTATTAAATTTAATTTATAATATTATAAGGTGTTTTTGTAATCCACCATATTCTAATGAAAAAATTCCGATTTTTTTTTGTTGTGTCCCGATTTTAAGGATGACATTTTGAAATTGACTAATCAAGAGTTGATTATCACCCTACTTGCACGTCGCCGAAACACAATTAAGCGTTCGGACATTGGTTCGACAGAAGGATGAGCCATTAGCCTCATGGTAAATTCCGAGAGTTTGAAAAAAGAAACGGATGAGCGCACGTGGACTTTTACCGGATGCGAGGACTTTGATAGCGCGGATGTGCCCGCCGCTTTCATAATGATTTACCTTTCTAGGATTGGCATGGTACATTAACGGGTTAACGAATCGCGCACCGCTCGATGGCTCGATTGTCTCTCAAAACGCTTTCGTTTCCATGAGAGCAGATACGCGCGAGCGATCTACTATGATACGCGCTTTAGAATGTTATTATAAACGATTTTTCACGTCAGAGCGGATCGTACTGGAACCGTCTCGGATTTCCAAAGAGAAGTCTAGTTTGAAATGCATTCAGGAATATTGCACGAGAGATTCTCGTATTCCATTTTCTGAGCATTCACCGATGAGCGTCAGAAAACGAGGGGATCTACCTCGATTAGCGGGTTAAGCCGCGCGGAAAAGATACTACACGTCTAATCGCGTAGCGATTCACTCCCTTTTGTGCCGCGAAATTGCGTCGTGAAATCGTCGAGATCGTTATTAAATCAGATGCATCCCAGCGGATCGATGAAAGCGTGCTGCACGCAGCTCAGCTCTCGCTCAGGATCGGCGCTGCAGAAATACTGCATGCACACCGAACACACTGCAGAGTATTAATATTATCAGTATTGTACGAGGTACAGATACTAAAAAAATAAAATACTTATTAGATACTTTAAATATATTTATTATTAATTGTAACATAAGATTTCAGAATAAATAGATTTTATGTATTCATTTATAATTTCATGTGTTCGCACACAATATTTATGTATTATTGTATATATTTTATACGTATATACCCCTACAATACGAAATATTACAGCAATATTGCAAAAATATTACTTTGAAAGATTGTATAATAATATTTCATAAAACATTGCTGCAACATTATGCAATATTTCCATAATTAATTTAGTTTTATTAATTGATAACATATTATTGCTTAGCATCACGGTCCAAAATACATATGATAAAGCTATTTTAAGTGCTTGTATAATTCTGTATAAATTTACATACTATACGTACAGTGAGTTCAAAAAGTATTCGTACAGAGAAAATATTTTTTTAAATAACTTTATTTTTAAAAAGTAAATATTATCTAACGAGAAATGAGTCATCGAATTGATATCAAATCGATATAGATACGATGATTTCAACACCAATTTGATGTCGATTCGACGTTTAATTGACGAATGATCATTTCTTGTTGGGTAATTAACAATTTATTCATAAAGAATAAAATAGACTGTATGTTTCTTAAAATTATATATGCCAAAAAGATGTGTATTAATTATAGAAAATATATCATCTTAAAAATAAGCGGAAATTAAAAATTGTATTGTTTGAATGCTCAAAAAGTATTCGTACAGATGAGAAATTTGGCTTTTAAAATCAGGAATACATGCGAAGCTCGTTTGTTTATATTAGAATATATATTATTATAGAATAGAATATATTCATTGTATAAAATTGCTAATTAACGTTTATTTTCTACAAATAAGACTTTTTTTATAACAAATTTCCTTACGAATACTTTTGCTCTCACTGTATGTAATCCTTTAAACTGCGCGCCGAAATGATTTTTCGGTCTTGAAACGCAAACTCTACTGAACTACCGCAATAATATCACGAGTTACATTGTGTAGTAATTTAACAATTCGATAGAGTCCGACCGAAACTGAACTGAAACACTTGGCTACGTATCAATTTTCAACCGAAACCGAAACCAAAATTAAAAAATAGTAATTCTATAAAGGCCACATGTATAGAAATGCTCATATATCATATACTTTTTCTATATAAATATCATAATTTATTGAAACAATAATTAAATTTCGACCGAAATCGAAAACCGAAATTTCGGTTGTATGTCAATTTTGGCCAAAAAATACGATATCGTATAATCGTATAAGTACTTTTTCTTCGTAAACATCATAATTTAATTATTGAAACAATAATTACGCATAAAATTAATATTTATGAAGAAAAGCTGTATAGTGTCGAAACTGACACGTAATAGGTAGAGATGTAAAAAAACGGTATTTTTTACTTCGGAGAAAAGTATAAAGTAAAAAACGGTATTTTTGACCAAATTACATAAAATTCATGAAAAAATGTTTAGAATTCGTGTTAAATATGTAGAAGAAATAGAATTCATTTTTCTCTCTCTCTTGTTATTTCGATGCTATTTAATACTTTTGTCTTTATAATTTTATTGCTGTCTCACTAATTTAAATTTAGAATATGTATAATTACAATCACAGTATACAACAGTCAATTAGTCTAGTAAAGTATTATTTGTATTAATAACAGTATGGACCACTTACTTAACTTTTAAAATTGAAGTACAGTATAAAATATCATTCAAATAATAATGAAAGGTAAGATATATTTATGACCACCGGCATTATACTATATATTAATTATTATATAGTATTTTAACCTTTATAATTATTTTTACACAGAAAAGTCTAAAGTTTTTTTCCGTCGCTTACATCTCTAGTAATGAGTGTTCGTTTTCAGTTTCGGTAAAAGTTTCGGTCGGACTCTACAATTTTCGACTACGATGTTCTTACGCATCTTAGAACGATCTTAATAACGACAGTGAACATTACTATTACATTTGTAAATACAGCAGAAAAACCTGCCTAGTGCGCAGCGAAAAAAACCGAGAAAATATCTATGTGAATCGATCAATTTCCTTAATTCAGTCACAATTGAAAAAAGTGCTGAAAAAAGATTTAAAGTTTCATCACTATAGATACATGATTGTACCCAGGATTTCAATCAGGGGAGGAGAGGAAAATTTATCTTCGAAACTTATTAAAATAATAAATGTTAATTTGACTCTTAGTAATCAACATAACCGAAAAAGGAAGGGCAAATAAGAGTCGAACGCGGTATTTCGTGCGCCAAAAAATTAATTTGTAATATAAAAATAAATATAATTATAGTAAGAGCCGTTGCACTCCTTGCAGTCCGGTTAATTTCCCGAGTCGTCAAATTGCGTTTATAATTATTGTCTGCGGTAAACAATCCACTTGCACGTCCTTGATGTCTCGTACATCACAATACGTTATGCCTATCGTTTAAATCCGACCCTGCTATCGCACTACGTGATGCTTTCGATTTCGCGTCTACTAATCGTATCTGCCGTCTGTACGCATCTTGCGCGAAGGAATCGCTGGTGCAACGATTGCGTTACACTCATCTTCGATCATTTAAAGATACAATATTAAAGTGGATGACTACAGATACAGTTATTTCTTATGCAACAAAATGTCTACAGTTGCGGATATCGTGAATTTGCCATCCAGATATGAAATAGAGCATTTGCGGACATCATGGACTTTCAAGCGACCAAGTGAAACAAAATCATTGATGTACGGAAGAAATAAAGTTATCATTTTTTTAACATTATATATGATTAGTAAAATTATTGAATTCTTATGTTATATTAAATTATTAATATTTAAATTAATTATAAATAATTCAATTAAATTAATAATTAAACAAAAAAATAATTTGTCATATATTTATAAAAATAGTAAATTAACATTTATTATTAATCAACTAAAACGCTTTTTTGTATTGAAAATAATTTTCTCTTAAAAATTATATAAACTATATAAATTAATTTTTCTGGATTTGTCGTCAATAAAGTAATTAGACTTATTTTATATTGCTAAAAATTAATTTTTTTTTAATGCAAAATTTTTATATGACCGTCTCGGAATAAGAGCTCAATTTTGACACTCGAGCATTCGCTCGTTAGGAGAACGAGGCTATCTCGAGAATATTTCGGACACATGAATCTTATCGAAGTCCACAGGATGTTGAAGATATAAACAGACAACCTCGGAGAATTTTTTAAAGAAACGGCCTCTTTGTACGGGCGCATGAAGAAAAACGCGCGAGGGGCCGCGGTGTGCAGCATCCGTTTTAAAATCTATTCATAAACACACATACACACACACACACGAGACGCGTATTAAAAAGAAACGACGTTACGTTCGTTTTCCATCGTGAGAGATTCGCGTAAATCCGAAATTTAATTTCTTTAAAACGAGATAATACACCGACCGCTTTGGCGCCCCGCCAGAGGATAATTTAGTACCGGCGAGACGCTTTTGTTGAAAATATATATTATTAATCTTGCGCGTATTTTTTCAAATATATTTTTCCCAACTTCTTTATAACGTTTCAAATTAGATTAAGACGCACTTGGTGCGTCCTATGATACATATTAAAAACTTTCCAATAAAATATCACGCGAGAAAAAAGAATTAAAATTTGAGATGCTAAATACATTATAAATTATACTTTTTTTCAAGAGAAAAGAATTCTAATTGGTGCATCAAAAAATTCCAAGAATTTAAAAAAATGAAAGGCTATTCTTAATTATAAATGTATTTATAGCATTGCTTTGAGTTAATATGAGTCGAAAAACGATAATCACAAAACGAGCATAACAAACTTTGCGATCTGTGACATCAGACAACATATAAAAAATTCAACATTAAATATATTCTTTATTATATGAGAAATATTTTCGATAAACTCTAACTTTATATAGATTCAAACAAATATTGTTGAATACAAAATAAAACGTCATTACGACAACATCTAACAAAGATGCAGAATTACTTGAAAGAAGAAAACAATCTTATTGACACGCTACTTTTTTTGATTGATAAATTTCAATTAATGGTCAATATTTACTAGCTAAGATTTTTAATTTTTGAAGAGTTGCAATTTTTTTTTCTTTTATGTAAATACAAATTCATGCACATGTACTGTGATAACGTTTTAAAAAACTTAGTAGAGTGTGCGTCATAGTACGGCTAAACTATATCAATAGGTATTATAGCTATATATGTACGTATACAAGATTAGAGAAGTTCACGTCTTATAAAAGGACCTTCGATCTCTCAACGTTTATTATCCGCGTCGCGTGTGTATGAAAATGTTTAACACTGGTTTAATATACATCACGTGCATTCCTGAGAAATTTGATATCTCGCGTAATAAATGAATTTTGCATAACGATATTTGTAAAGAGAATCATATCGTAAAATTTATAACGTTAAAAATGTTTGTTCTCTACCTTAAAAAAACATTTTTGAACGTTTTTTTAGTCGTATGAAAAATACTTAAGTAAATGTAAAACTAAAATCTTCCAATCATAAAAGAGTTTTACAAAATAAATTATAATATTTCTCAAAATAACGTAACTGGATATAATTTAAAAGTTAATAACGTAATATGAAAAAATAGAATACGTATAAAAATTGGTCGAGTTATAATTACTGTATTAAAAAAATCGAATGATACCGAGAAATCGTTTCGAGACCATTTAATTCTATAATGTAGATTAATTTTAACCTCGATTTAACTTACTGTTTATCTCTTTCTAGTTTTAAAAATTAGAAAAAGATAAAGAGTAAAGGCTGTGGCACACGATGAATGTTTTTCTTCTAAATTCCTTGCATTTTAATAAATTACCAGAAATTCTGCGTTTTGTGTTTGTGCAATTTTAATAAATAATTGTTACAACAATACCAACTAAACATTTACTTACAGTAAATAAATATTTACTCAACAAAAAAATGATGTTTAAACCAAATGAATGGTTCTTTTACCAAATGAATATACGTTTACATTTAATATTTAGTTAATAGTATTCAAATAAATATTTATTAAAATTTAGTAAATTTTTTTCAGTGCAAGCATTCTACACGATGAAAAAATGCATTGTGATCCCCGGATTAAGTTAAAGCAAAATTAAAATCAATCTACATTGTTAAAAATAAACATCAATTTTTTAATATCTCGCGCGAAGTATCGACAGACTCACCTATTCGCAGCTTTCTTTGATGAAGCTTTTCACAAGCGCATATTAAAATTTCGTTCTACGCGCCGTCTGTAGATCCTCCAGTTGAAACGAATAGACTCGGCGTGCAAGAACGAACGAAAATACGTCTCTTCCTCTCGACTCGCGATTTTGTTTTCCTCCGTGTCGCCGCAGCCGCTTCACGTCATCTCTTCGTGACTCGCGCGAGCTTCGCTATTTTTTCTCTTTCTCTCGCTGATGTTCCTCTTTTTTACTTTTCGGCAGCCGCGTACGTTTCCATGTGCCGGCTGCGGCGGAGGATACGACTCGAGGCGAGGACCGCTAGTAAACTAAACTGAAGTTTCGGCTTGCGGAGGAGTGACTCTAATCTTCGAATCCCCCACTATTTCCGCGCCACGATGTTCCGTCAGGAGCGGATTGAATTGCGCGGTGTGCGGTTCAACGAGGCCGTCGTGCGGAACGCTATCTGTGACAGTTTTCAGAAAGAAATTGTCAGTGTATCCATTATTGTTAGTACACCTTCAAAATTGAATTAGACATTTTCATTGTACTGCACGTGTGTTAAGCGGAATAAATTTCAGTAATGCATACATACGTTCGACTAGTTAGCTTCCTTTATGATTATTTCAAATATTCACTATGTATTATTTAATAATTTTATTACGTTAAAGTTAATAAATATTACATATATACATGGAAAATAAATTTCTAAATTTTTATTATGATTATTCATCTAATCAATATTAAGTTTTTGATTATGATACGTAGGTCTCGATCAATTTTACTTTATTTCCCGATTCTTATGTAATATAATCTTGTCATTTTTTAATAAATATTAGTGTGTGTCGTATCGATCCATCGTGTGATAACATCGTAATCTATTAATAATTTGAAATAGTTCTCACTTAATAACAACGACAATAACAATAATAATAATAATGATAATAATTTGATGTATTGCGTGTAAGGATTATCAATAGATATTACGTGTATATAAAATCATGGTAATCATTGAAAATAATATCCAAATTTGCACAAAACGATACGATTTTCCAAGCGGGCACCCGATGAAGGGTTGCCGTCGATCCCGATCGGTCGATGTCGTAGATCTTCGCGTTTCCTCGGCGGCGTTTTAAAAGAAGAGACGCGGATTTTACTATCAGCATTTGCCGCAAGGCCTCGGAGGCGGGAGGTGTACATCACGCCGCCGTACCCCAGGCACGGCGCCACTCCTCTCTTCCTGTGGACGCACAACGAATCGTAATTGGCCCCGGCTTACTCCCGCGGATTAGATTGCAATTTATCTTGGCCTCTTTGACCCGACCGTGTGCTCTGGTGTGCTCCCCTCGGCCTCGCGAGCGCGTGGGTCGCCGGTCGCGTAGGGCTCAGCTCGCCGCACGCGTATCCTCGCCATTCCTCGCCTCCGTGCGGCGGCGCGGGCGCGTCGCGTGCACGCTCGTTCAGCTCGGCCGCAGTGGCCGCACGCCAAAAAGAGGAACTCGCGAAAAACGTTGTAGCTATAGTATTAAAGGATCGGAAAAAAATCCAATTTTTTCGGTTTTTTTTCCAAAGGTAGAAAAATTCAATTTGGAAAAATTCACTCGTGCTCGTAAAATCTACCACGTCTGCTTCCCGGTTTTTTCCGTAAAGAAAATAATTGCGTATAGGATACACAGCGAGATAAGTTAACAGAAATTTTGAAATTGTATAAAAGATTGAGCTCGCATCATGTATTCAATAAAACGTACAAAACATACACTATTGCATCATTAATGTAAGAATTAAAAATAGAGTCCAAACATCATGTTTATATGATAATAGTACGTCTAGAAAATAATTTGGATTTAAACTGAATTCATAACAAAATATTTGAAAAAAATAAACTATAAAGAGACACTTCAGGAATTCATTAGACCGGAGTGTGGCAAACTAGAGTTAAAAATCTGTCTACTTAAGTTTTGCCATGTACTAAAGGAAGGTTAGATTAGGTTTTACTATAAAAATAGTAGGATAACTAAAAAAATTTAATAAAAATAATGCTACATAATTTCATAGATCGCATTAATTTTATAAAGAAATTTAGAAGTTACTTATTATGTCTTTTACACAGGAAAAACTGCAATTTTTCCAAAAAAATCAATTTTTCGGGAAAAAAACCGAAATTTTTCCGGTTTTTTCCAACAAACAACTTTGAAACAAGCTTTTTTAAAACTATAGTTGTAGCTGGAAAAGACGGTGCGCGGTATGCAGTCGCGAGAATTAAATATTCACGTCGAAAGAAATCCTCGCAAAAAACGCTGTGTGTGCAACTGAAAAAGATTTTGGTCCATCGAAGCGTAATAGATACGCAGTCATGTGAATTAAATATCTTCGCTGTAACATTATATGTATATCTATATCATATTATAGATTGTCGATACTTTAAAGCGCGTAAAGAGAATTGTTAGGTAGCGAAATTCAAATTAGTTTGCGAAGCAGATTTTGGAAATTTAATTAGAACCTGAGAATTTAAATTCCAGTGAAAAATTCAATCGTTAAGTATCATGTATTATAGGTATAAGGTGACTATCTCTATTTTTTTCTATTCATTTAAGACAAATTATATAAAGAGATTTAAATTACCTATTTTTTGTGCAACAATTAACGAAAAAATGTGATCATTTATCATCGTATGAATATACTATATGAATCGTATTATATATTAAATATGAAAAAATATTATTTTAAAGACTTTTGTTATGAATAATCATGAATTAAACGCAATGTAAACAAATTCTACGTATTTCTACTTGGCAGAAATCGTGGTGTCCGCATATCTACTCATTGTGTGTCCCTAATTTTTGCTTATAAAACTGTAACACATTCAGTTTCGTTTTATTTATCAATATTAGGTTCGATTATGAGTTTATTAATCTTTTACAAATGAATAACGCTTTCTTTCAAATTTTTGAACACATATTTTCATACAAAACGAAGCATGTAAATAATAAATAACTAAATAGATAACTCTTTATTAATAATATTAATAATATTAAATGTAATGAGTCGAAAAAGGAACTCATAGTTGAACGTAATGCTTATCACCTATTATTTCCACAAAAAAGCCACAATAAGTAGCAGAGAAGGACGAAGAAGTCCGTTGTTTGTTGAAGACACAAAAACTTTTCATGGAATGGTTGCAGATTTTGCTTACTGGACTTTGTGACTGGACAAAATTCAAATCACTAATGCTTACACAAATCAATAGCGTCACGACCGAAGTTGCCAATGGTAACGACTACTCGAATTATGATTATTATGAAATTCATTTTTGAATACATGCTGCTACTTGGCGAGCAGCGAGCCCATACAACTCACACGAGAGTATATAAATAATTTATATAAATAATTTATAATTAATATTTCTGTAAATTATTCTATCAACTGAATATTTATATTAAGAAGAAAAGTTCATAGTGAGTAGAAATATAGGGACATTAACCTTATGTACATAATGACAGTTAGCAATGAAGTTCTTATTTTCCATATATGGCTAACACTTTGTGATTATCAATCCTTTTTTTAAAGATTTCTATACATTTTTTATTTAAAAAATAGAATACATATCTGTGTGTGTGTGTGTGTGTGTGTATACAGGGTGTCCCGAAATTTCCGCATTCGGAGTACAGGAAATGATACTTTATGCTAAAAGAAACAATTTTTTCCTTTTACAAAATTGCGTCTTTGCAGGAGAGCAGGTTGAAGTTAACGAATAAGCGCAAATATTATTTATCGGACACAATTTTGCTAAACGAAAAAGTTGTTTGTTTTAGCATAAAGTGTCATGTCCTGTACTCCGAATGCGGAAATTTCAGAACATCCTGTAAACACACAGATATGTATTCTATTTTTTAAATAAAAAATGTATAGAAATCTTTAAAAAAAGGATTGATAATCACAAAATGTTAGTCATATATGGAAAATAAGAACTTCATTGCTAACTGTCATTATGTACATAAGGTTAATGTCCCTATATTTCTACTCACTATGAACTTTTCTTCTTAATATAAATATTCAGTTGATAGAATAATTTACAGAAATATTAATTATAAATTATTTATATAAATTATTTATATACTCTCGTGTGAGTTGTATGGGCTCGCTGCTCGCCA
>NW_017257368.1:377837-402861 GCF_001594055.1 Mycetomoellerius zeteki | reverse complement strand
ATTATTGTTATTTAATAATTATAAAATATTTGATTTTCTTCAATAAATTATTAAAATTAGATATTAATTAATTATTAGATATTAGTTAATGATTTCTTTTATTAATCTTATATCTTTAATTGTTTTCATTCATAAATTCAATACTTTCAAAGGAAATACGATAAAAAGTATCTATAGGTACGATTTAGGCGACTGGTTGCCTGAATCGTACCTTTTGCAGCATGTTACAAAAAGATTTACTTATAACAAATTCATTTGTTATTGATGAAAAGTTAAACATGTAATAATAAGCGTCCAAAATCTCAAGCTATAATTTCTATTGTTCATTTGCATACAAAACAGTGCCAAATGGAAAATATAATAAAAAATAGGTTAAGTGCATTCGGCAACTTTCCCCTATATACATATAATTATTTTTTATCAATTTTCACATAATATTTAACCTTTACAAGATGGGAAATCACTCTAATGATGCCATATTTTGAAATAAGGAATACAATGAAACAATGGATTATAAATTTTACTCAAGTAGAAAGCGTAAGATTTTAAAAATAGATCCTGATCGTACTTTAAAAGTTAAAAGATTCCAGAATCTTTTATCTCAATTTTTTTTGTCATAGAGAGATGATAGGCTTTTATTTTATTTTCTTTTTCATACCAATGTTTTGTGACAATCCTTTTTTTTAAGTATTTATTTTTTCCACATCCTAGTCGACACAAATTAAATTAAGTAACGTAACATCAATTTCGCACTCAACAATATTAATATTATAAAAGATAGTTTTATATAACAGTTTTTAGTTGATGTTGACAGAATGTGGATTTATGAATATAAATATGCATATTTTTCCATTTCATCAATTTGCAATTCCATTCGCGGACTTGCAGGGAGAACTCTTGAAAAAGTTGCGGTTTGAAGAATCTTATGTCAGTGTCAGGAAACAACACTTAACCGCTTTTTTTTAATTCCAACATAATCGTACGACAACTAAACAAGTGAAAAAAAAAACCATTACGAAATGTAACCGGGCAAATTTATTTTTCCGTCAACAAGACCCAAAACTCGGCTCGATGCGCTCCATTGAATCCGCTTACGATCGCACTATTGAGCAACGCTACGGGAGAGGAAAATAAATCGGGTGATGCTTCTTTGCAGTTGTTTTCAAAAGTAAAAATATTGCAACCTGTTACGATGCACATGACCCACATCGCGAGAACAAACTAAGTAACGAAGGCGAAAGCTCAATGCATGTCGTAGTGTATCAATACAGCACTTTCACGATTTCTGAAAAATGTAAGAACTAGCGCAGCTATGACGCGGAGTATCCTATTAGAATTAATTTGTTCTTATCTGTCGTAGAAAGTTGTGAAACAATTTCTTGTCGGCCTTTTAAGGCCGAAAGGATGCGCGTGACTGACATAAAACTACTTGATAGTTTTAAAATTTGAGCTACGTTGTTAAAAGATCAAAGGATAAAATATGATTATCCGTTCTGAAATAGAGTTACGCTTATTAAACTTTGTTTTATGAATACTTGTTTACGATGCGCTCAAATTATACCAAACAGGTTTCATTACGTTGAGAGAATTATTGTTCTGTCAGCAAAACTATTATTAATAACATTCGCTTTAGTAATAGCATGACTTATAAAAAGAGTAATTAATTTAATTAGACGGAAAGATTTTGCTAGAAAATATTTATTGTTTCTTTATTATCTATTTATTTATTTTATATTAGAACACTATAAAGTACTACGTATTTTTGTAGATTTATTGTTTCGTCTATTAAGTTGGTTTCTGACAATTTAACATTTATTGTAATTTAGAAAATAGCATCTATATATTTATCTAGTCATAAATATAGATATACATCTATATTTATAATTTTTTTCGAGACGTCATTAATTACCATTGGCATTAAAATTAATTCTCTAAAATATTAATATATAAATAAAAATCACTCTGTACACACACACGCACGCACGCACACAGAAAGTTATCTTCGACAGAGAGAGAGTAAAATAAAATAAAATAAAAGTTATTATTTCTCTATGATAAAAAAAAAATTGAGTTAAAAATTGTTGGAATTTTTTTAAATATTACGACAATCTACTTTAGAATGGAATCATTACTCGAATCATTATGTATATCCTAGGAGACATATATATACACATATATATATATATATATATAGAAGTTAATTCATTATATCAGAAATTAATTTTTTATGATATTAAGTATAATTTTGCCGGTATATTAAATTGTCGATGCGTATCAGGAAAATATTCACGAGCACTTCGATGACTTTATCGCGATCTGGAATTAATTATCATTAATCAGAGCGGTGTGAAAAGCATGCATGCAAGAAAAGTAGATACTATTAATAATCTCCAGACAACTCCTCCCATAGGCAGGTATAAATTATTCAAACAACGTCGAAGCTTCCGCAACTTATTTGTTGTCCTTAAAGAATCGCACGGGATTCAGATGGCAGATGAAGCGATTATTTACGGCGCCGTCCCCGATTGAAATATAAGCCTCGAGTTAAATATTAAACGATGTAATTGACATACTGCGACTTGTCTGCCTCTGTTGGCTGTAGCATTGTATGCATCTGTGCGTACAGATGTATGTGCGAGATTAAATAATTGCTTCAACATTTATTATATGACGGTGGACAGTAGACAAGGAGAGAAAGAGAGAGAGAGGAAACACAAGACAAAATAAATTGACTTAACTGTTAAACGTTCGTTTTGATCATAATCGCAATTGAATATGACGCAACTGAGCCGATCGTCAAACAGATCCAAATATTCTTATTGAATTTGTTAATCCGTGTTTCGCACTAATTGTGACGAGCAAAGTTAAAAAACAATTTTGAAAAAAAAAATCGTATGGCATAAATTAGACAAATACAAATTGTGTGTTACATATATGTATCGTATATATCAATATTGCCTTTTGTAGAGATATTTATCATATGATAAATATTAAAAATCCTTGAGTCGTATTAACGTTATTATAATAAGCAATTAATATCAAATATTCATTTTTCACACGTAAGCTTCTTCAGGAAAAACAACTTTCTGGAAGAGAAATAACTTAATAGACATTAGATGAATCAGATGCAATGAAACAGGAGTCCAGATAAAGAAAAGGATAATTTTTCGTATTGTGAGGCTGCGTAGGGTGAAGAAGACGAGAAACTTTAACAAAGCATGCGGAGATAATCTACCGCTACTTTATTAAAAATGTAAAACAGTCGGAGTGTTCCCCAGGTACAAAGATGATACAATGATGTGTTTTTTTAAGTGAAAAAACACCTCGTGGAAATAAAATGACAACGTCGATGACGGAAACGAGCGAGAAAAAGACGATCCTACGTGTCATGGTATCTGCAATAGGCGCTGTCCTCGATGAGCTCCTGAGGAATCCACTCCTCCGACGGAAACTGGTGCAACAGAGTCGCCGCGTGATCCTCCACTTCCTTGAGGACGCGCAATAAATTTCCGCCTACAAGCTTCTTTATATCGGTCGCGGACCATCTACGGTCTCTGGTCAGCTCGGCCAGCAACAAGGGGTAGCCGGAAACGTCTGGCAATTCTGTCGGTGGCCTGAATAAGTTCAAATATTTCTCTCAATTCTCTTATCGCCCAGATCCATCGGATTCTGTCCGAAAATACGTTATGCAATAGAATAAAATAATAATCTCTCATAACTGCTTAATGTTTTGAATCTATATCAAGCATATATAGAAAACGCAAAAATTTATTCTGTCATTACACAGACAATCATGAAATAAATGTGAATTTAATAGATACGAGTACAGATGGCAGATAGAAAATTAAGCAATCGTACATTTATATTTATAGCGAAAAAACACGGAATGATCTGCCAAATGTGTACTCATTCTTTGAAAGGAATGAAATTAAATACCTTGTTAATTATCTTTTAATTAATGAAATAAATTAGCAAGATCATTATTAATTATTACAAGTTATTTTTAACTGCAAATTTATTTTGACAGTTTTAATTGTAAGTAAAAATTAAATGAATGTTGAAATAAACTATCAGTATAATAATATTATAGCTAGTATATATAGTATTATAGTACAGTAACTCGGAAAACCATTAATTGGAAAGTACTTAATTTTCATTATACGTTGCATAATTTCCGTGAACGTGCATTAGTGCTAGAGCATAATAAAGATACGGAAATGCTGGCGCGTTTTCAACTACCTCAATATCCCATCATAGCCCGCACCAAGGCCCACGTGGTTCACGCCAGCTATTCGTCTGATGTGATTGATGTGAGCTGTAAAAAGAGACGGTGTTGTGTCTTATTCCCTCTCTCGGAGTTTTTGACGTTTACTACTATTTCAATCCCCGATCTCTTTTTGATGTTTCTCACGCCGTGCTATTTACGCACCTATAATGTCGTACATGGAGGCCTTATCGCTGCAGCTCAAATGCGCGCTGTCGAAACTGACCATAACCAGACCACCGTTGAGAGACTGGAGGAAACAGAGATGAAAGCCGCGCGATTAATCCTTGGGCAAATATTGTGTCATCGCGATGAACACTTAGGTAATAATAAAACAATTTTTTGCTTCCATGAAATAATTAAAAATAAATATTTAAGTAAGAATAAATTCGGCTTACAAAAACATTATCTACATTCCTTTCAGGAAAAAAAATAAAAGCTACAATTTACAAAAATGTTTCGTATTCAAAATCGGGAACAAGAAGGAGACATTCTAAATTTTAAAATATTCAAAAGAGCAATTCACTGATGCAAAAAATTGCTGTTTATGTGATAATAGAATTGATAAACTCTTCCCCTTTTCCAGAAAAAATCCTGGATACGCCTATAAAGTTAAATAATTTATTTCTACTTCTCTAATTTATTTCTACGAACCATCATTTATACTTTGCTATAGTATTCATCGCAGCGGCTTCGAGACAGTGTGTTAAAAATACGAATGTGTAATAGTCATTCGTGTACGCAATTTCCACGAGGGAAGTTTTTTCTTCCTTACCAAATTTCGCAGCACATCATCTGGGACGTTGCTCGAGGAGTTGCAGAGAGCTTTGGCAGCGCTGTGCGAGAATATAACGGGCGCTTTTGTCACAGCGAGGGCGTCCTTCATCGTCCTCACCGAGACGTGAGAGAGATCCACAAGCATACCGAGCCGATTCAGCTCTCGGACGATCGTCTTGCCGAACGGTGAGAGACCATCGCTATGGAAATCAGAGGGTGTTTCCGAATTTGGATCGTCTACAGAGCATGAATCCGCCCTAGAAATCAAAATCAATATTCAATATTACGTCGAACTCTAATTCTAAAAAATCTAATAGAAGAAATGCGGACAATTAAGATTTATTTCATGTGCAAATGCAAAATTTTCATGCAGCTACTTCTTTTCAGAATCAAGATGTCATTTATCTGTATTTAAGCTAATTGCGCTCGGCGCAATAAGATGTAATAAACTTCTAGAGACTTATTAGATTCTCTTCGAACAATTAATCTAAACACAAAGTACTGCAGCGATGTGAAAGCAACCGTTAGCACAAGATGCCAATTTGCTCCTCCAAGGTTCGTTCCTTTCCGCTGTCA
The DNA here is from genome assembly GCF_001594055.1 of Mycetomoellerius zeteki. Taxonomy (NCBI): domain Eukaryota; kingdom Metazoa; phylum Arthropoda; class Insecta; order Hymenoptera; family Formicidae; genus Mycetomoellerius; species Mycetomoellerius zeteki. Next base: position 397,244 of record NW_017257368.1, on the reverse strand, counting down.
TTACCACGCGCAACGCTCATGTGCGCGTCTCGCGAGCGTAGAGACGTTAATCTTTCCCCAAGCAGAGGTCAAACTCACCACGGAGTATTGCACTTGTGGGTCAGGGTCATGTAGCGCGCGCCCAGCCGGTGGAAGCTCCTCAGCACCGCCATGGAGGTGCCGATGCTGTGGCCACCCTCTATGCCCACCAGACTGGCGATCACTCCCTCCCGGTGTGCGTTCTCCAGCTCGCTGCTCGTCTTCACCAGCCGGACGCGTTTGGGATAACGTGAAGTGAGCCGGCGCACGATGTCGATCTGCTCAAGGGTGAGTTGCACGGCGTCGAGGAACTGGGCTTCGCATGGTACGTAGGCCGACCAAAATTGCGCCCCGACGATCCCCTGCTCCAGACGGATCAGGTCGGTCTGCCACTGCGGACCCCAGCTGCTGTTGCGCGACAGATCCTCGTCGAAGGGGAAGTTATCCAGCTTCGTGCTGCCGCGATGCTTGCGCAGGTTCCAGGCGAAGTCGTTGTGTCTGATAGACATACATTTATCATACAAGATGATAAATGCAGATTATATGTAATCGTAACTTCGATGGTACATATTTTTCCTCTTATATATTTTTCTTTTTAATTAAAGATTTATATTAGATAGAACGTAATTTGTCGTCTTATTTTAAAGCTTTAATTGATATTAAAAATTAACTTAGAATTTCTCTAAGATTCTGAATAACAGCCGATTATTTTTAGCGATCTTCTTTTTATTGCTCTTATTGTTAACTCTATTGGTCGTGGACGATCGTAGTGACTTCTCTCATATGCCTGTGGTGCGCACGCTACTTATATATACACAGTCATATGGGAGCATGGGACTTACAGTTTAACGTCGATTCCGAACGACAATACGATAGAGAAGTTTCCAGAGCAAGTATATTACTCAGTGGTTTGCCATTGCCTTGCGAGAGGAGCTACGAGCTCCTCGTACAAAAATTTTCGATTCTGCCGAGCATCGAACCCGGGATCTCTATAATATAGTAGACCAGTGCGCTGTCTGCTACGCCACACTCGCGCTCATTTTTAACGACAGGTATATTTTAATTCGGAGCAAAGTCTATTTATATATAGAGCTAGAAGTATTTTCTATTTATATATAAAATTTATATATGAAATACAGTTGTTACCCATCGATCAGTGGAATCTCCGAAAGCATTCTTCGGACCACCTGTAGTCTAGCTTCCAGTAGATGAGAACTTCGAAGTTCCAAAGCTAGAGGTAGACCTACTCCAGCCACCAAGGCACATCCGAGGAAGAAGAATCCAGTCATTACCATCCATCTTCTCACGGCACTGCCTCCTACAACATTGACCGATGTCGAAATTTAATTTAGTCTGCACCTTCGATTAAATTGAAAGATTATTATATGGTCGTCCGATTCGTAGATTTCTTTTCGATTTTATCGACAAATAGATATAGTGATAATGTATGTCAACTATATACATATAAAAATATATACTACATACACAGAGAGAAAAATGTTTGGTATTTGTAACTATAATTATATATTACTATAATTATGATTATTACTGCTATAATAATAATAACAGTAACTATATATATAGTTCCAGCAACAAATGTATATAATTGGCAACCTAAAATGATTATAATTATAGTTGTTATAACCATAAAATAGTTGAAATTACCATAAAAATGGTTCAAGTGACTATAATTTTATAGTTATATTTTGGGACAACCATATTTTTTATAAATATAACAACTAAATATAACAACTATAATTATAGTCATTTTAGGTTGCCAATTATATACATTTGTTGCTGGAACTATATATATAGTTACTGTTATTATTATTATAGCAGTAATAATCATAATTATAGTAATATATAATTATAGTTACAAATACCAAACATTTTTCTCTCTGTGTAGCTTTAAAAAAGATACAAAGTTCATAAGAGATATCTGACGAACGTTTTAATCTTTAAGCATTTTTTAGACCTTAGTTTTGTACTATTTTAAATATGTATGTATATATATATATAGATATTAGAGATTTTATATATTTATATAAACTAAATATATGTTTTATATATATATTATATAAATGTATATATTATATATATCTGAAAATAAATATTATTACATTATTATTAACGTTCTTATGTTTTAACATGCTAATATTTGTGTGTAATGAATAGGGAATAGGTTCAAAGGCAGCCTGTTGCGGAAACCATCCACGAAACGACATCGGCCGCAGCAGAATCTTCTCGGATCGGGAAGACCAGCCGAGCATAGATCGTATCTATCCGTACGTGAAATTACCATGACTGAAACTTTGATCTGTGATTGAGGAGATCGCCGAGCCGTAAATAGAAATCATATCAAATCACGAGACCGCGTCACTCGCCGCTCGTCGTTCCTCGTCGCGCGACGGACTTTTCTTCCCTTCGCTCGCAAATGCTTTTACATAAGCGAGCTCGTTGACGTGCAAAATTGGAGAAAAGAAAGAAACTGTTGAAGCTGTCACGTTTAACCATCGGAAACGACCGGGGATGATGGGATAATCGAGAAAGTGCTCGGCGATCGAGCGAGACACGACAAATTAAATCCGTGCTAATTTGATTTTGCCAGTCGTCACTTATTCTGATGACTGTAATTATAATTGCTATTATTAGATGCGAGTATAATAATGCAATAGATATAATACATTTATGTACAAATGTACTTAACTCGAGAGAAGGTATATATCTCAATCGTTTATTAAAATAATAGTTGTCCATAATAATGCACTAAGGTTTAATTTGTTATAAAATTAATTAATTACTCAGAACGTATCTTTTACACTTAATTCTAACATGAAATTTTCTATATGAGACCTATATATGTGATAATTTTTTAGAAGTACGAATTTTTTTACATCGGCGTAAAATAATTTTTAGCTTAATCTTACCCTCTCCAATACAATAATTTTTCTTTTATTTAGAGTGTATCAAGAAATTACAAGAATCTTATATATTATAGAAAGCTGTATATTATCAAATGTAAAATACTTTTTATATTTGATAATATAAAGTTCTCCATACTTATAAGGATTCTTATAATTTCTTACGAATTTAGTTTTTGCAAGACAGAATGCAAACTGAAATATCACACTGAACCTTTCAAGTATTCTAATTTTATCCTGTGTGCAATAATGACTTATACGGACTCACTGCTCTCTCTTGGTGGTTCTTTAGCCTTGTTGAAGGAAGTCGAGACACCCGTGTCCTTGATGTGGTGAAGTGCATCGCCGTTGGGCAATTTTCTCATGAATTCTGGCGACGAGAGCTGCAGGCAGGTCTGCAAAAGCGCGTTGATTTACAAAGCTAGCAATCCGAGCAATCGTCTCCGTAAATTAAATTCTAAGATTGCAACGATTGCATAATCTCCGCGTATTATCCGCATTGCGCGAATCGTCGCATTACGCCGGTATTAGCGGCTAGTAAGTTATGAAAGACGTGTGTATCGTGAAGAAAAACACGTCTGCCTTGAGAGAAGAAATAAAAATAGAAAACTACTTTGCATGAAGCATCCCTGCAAGACGATTTTCGCAGTCGATTGTAAAAATAACATCAACGGTGAATCAACATTTCGAGAGATTTACGCAAATTATCTCGTGGCGTCGTCCCGCCGATCAAACATATAGCACTTATCGTAAAGTCTGATTCTATTTAAAAAAATAGAAACTAATCGTATCTTTTGCGTAATTGGAAACATCTTCGGATCTTTATCTTTAAAACAAATGTTACGACAATCTTCATAAATAACCTGATATAAATGTGATGCTCTAATTGGACTCTTTGTTGCTTATAAAAAACATTCATAAATGAAAAATTTTGATTAAATTATTTTGACCAGTAAATATTCAATCAATTAACAATAATATAACAACGTTATAATTTCCTATTCAACATTTCCTATTCAACATTCACCTATAACTGTTACGTACAATATGTGTTATATTACATTTATGTTGTTAAATGGGAAAATATAATATTGATGTAATGTTACTGTTAATTAATGTTTATTGGTTTAATGTTTACTAAGAATATATATATGTATATATATATATATGTATAAGGAATAAATAGGAATATATTCATAGGAATTGATAAGAAGCACTTCTATACTGTTTTCCAACTTTCTCTATCAATATCAAGAAATAAAATAAATAATATCCCGGAGAGGTGTCATAAACAAGCTCAATTCACCTTTAATCCAGAAAAAAGTCAAGCTAAGAACGACACGCGTAGCATCCGTGCGTGGACAGCTCGATCATTAATTATAGAAAGTAAATAATAGATATATGGTATATTTCAACGGATGCTCTCTGGGGTCTCTCAGATAAGTAGACAAGTTAATTATAGGAGATAGCTCTCTCCTCGACACAACTAACGAATTAGCAAGGGATATTTAGCTGGGCTCGTCGTCCTATACCTACCTCCGAAAGGATGTCGACTTCCTTTCTCCTGGGAGGCGGTGAGTGATACACCATGCCGTCCTTACCGACACCGTAGAGCTCAAACATCTTTCTCTCCGACGTCCTTCCGTCCGTTCTTTACCCTTACGCCAGGGTTTTTGCTGGTATCGCCGCTATCGTAAATACGGAGGGAACGGCGTCCCGACGCGGCGTCGAGCCTCGGCGCACGCGTCAGCCTCATATCGACCCGGTCTTGCGCGAGGCCGAAAAATTATTAACAATCGTCGAGGTGTTGCATCGAGAATGTTGCTTGTCATCTCTAACGTCATCTAACTTGGAAATTACATTTAATTAAATTAAAAAATATATTTATATTTCTCTTAATTGCAGAGTCTCAATGATTTAATTAGTATTCTCCGTTTACCAATCGCAATAATTTATTCTTTTTCATGAGCAAAAAGAATTCGGTTATAAAAAGATGAACGCATGCAAGAATAAGTATTATAATGAAAAAAAATTTTTAATACAATATTAAATAGACCATGAACTGTGACTTTGAGTTTAATATTAGAGAGGAGAGGGGGGGTGTAGCGTCTCAGCTAAAATTAATATTTCTGAAAAATATATAATGTGTCAACTTCAATTACGTACGATGGATTCATGATGGGAAACCGTTAAATGATTTTTTTAAATTGATTATTTTATTTCTTCAACACTCTAATTCTCCTATTGTTACAGCACTTTGGCAACTAATTTGTCGAAACTGATACATTAATTAATTGTTACATTAACTAATTGTCAAAACTGATACAGTAGGCAGTAATGCTACGTATTCATATTCTTTTTATTTTACAAGCATTATCTATATAAAGTACCTACAAGTGAACGTATATAAGATTTTTCAAAATCTTTTCACATCGTTATAAAACATTTTTATTGAATTATATGCATATTTATTTTATGTGTCCTGCTGTCAAAGTAACGCGTTGGACAAGTTGAGTTTGCAGATACGAATATTTAGTTACGTGAGGATTATTTTACTTCATATTAAACCCATTCTACAATTGTGTAAGCATAGTTGTAAGTGGTTGTAGCTGTAAGCATTGACTAATCATAGTCGAATATTTTTCTCATATTTGACTGTGATTGGCTAATTCTTACAACTACAACACTGAAAAAAAGATTAGCTGCTGCAGCAAATTAGATGATAAAATATGGCATAGCATTTTTAATTGGTTGCAGCCAATTAAAAATGCTATGCCATATTTTACCATCTAATTTGCTGCAGCAGCCAATCTTTTTTTCAGTGTAGAATTCGTTTTTAGCTGATTTGATATAGAAACAAGCACAAATATATGAATTATGAGTTTGTACTTCTTTAATTAGCTAAACAGATCATGATTTTATTAGTATTAATAAAGTGCAACAGTTTATAGTTTCTGAGAAATACGGGGGTGTCACTCTCTTTAGGAGACCTATGTCAGTATCGACGACTTTCTTTTATAAAAGAAGAAATTTCAAATAATTGGCTATAGTATATTATAAAATATATAGTATATCGACGTTTTCAAAAATGAAACCCCTACAGCGCACAAAAGTTGCAGCAACAATGCTGCAACATTGCAGTAATATTGCATGTTGCAGAAATATTGCAGCGATATTGCTGCAAATTCTGTGCTGTATAGGAATAATGAAAACAATGATAAAAAGATCAATTGAGATAATAAATATATAAATAGAATATCTCAACAAAAAATAATTGGTCGATCAACATCGAATCGATGCTGATTCAACGTCGATCGATCAATCGTTTCTAGGAGTCAATTGTATAATATTTTAGTAAGGTGATATACAGGGTGTCCCATAACTCACCTGACAACGCTCGTGGGCAGGTAGAGCGGACTAAACTGAGTCGAAAAGTCCTCTACTATTTTGTAATTTTCGCAATAGTTAACAAGATATTAATTACTAAAAATTGCCGAATATTGGTCTTCAATAATTTTTTTTTCAAATACTATCAATTTTACAAAAAAACTACAAGAGGTAAAAATTGTTTATTTTCTTCTCATGGAACTCTAAGAATTTTTTCAGAATTTTTTATCAACTTTTTAGTATTGCATTTTTCTTATTTTTACCACCATGAAAATCCGGTATTAAAAAATTCTGAAAAAATTCTCAGAACTTTATGAGAAGAAAATAAACAATTTTTGTCTCTTACAGTTTTTCTGTAAAGTTGATAATATTTGAGAAAAAAATAATTGAAGATCAATTTTTGACAATTTTTAATAATTAATATCTTGTTAACTATTGCGAAAATTACAAAATAGTAGAGGACTTTTTGACTCAGTTTAGTCCGCTCTACCTGCCCAAGAGCGTTGTCAGGTGAGTTATGGGACACCCTGTATATTGACCATGTGAAATTATAAAATGTTCTAGTGCTAACTTTTGTAACTTTCACTTTATTTCAAGAGTGCGTTCCGTCTCACGCATAATGTATATAATCATTTTATCATTTTTTAATATTTAATAAACAACAAGGATATAAAATAATACATATTACATATGAGAGAAACGGAATGTACTCCAACAAGATACACAATCAACCATTTAAATATAAGATTGGAATGTATGATGAGAGGGAGGCTTCGAGTTTATTACTGGAGGTAGCTTTAACCTACAACTGACATCTCTGAACTCTTCGAATATACGCGTGAACTTCAATCGAAAATGATATCTCGAAATCGATTTGTTCTTACTTCTTCGATATCCTAAAATGTCCATTTTCCCGCGCTCGAGCATCGGCGATAGCACTGATTGACACTGACAGCACGATGGCCGCGGGGTGGGGGAGTGGGCTGGGGTGGGGCGCAACGTAAGCGAGAGCTGGCGTGAATCGTCGTGAAATGGAAATGGTGCTGCCATCGGGAGACAGATTTCGCAGCCGCGGCGCCACGCCGTCCACGCGAATTCACGATAATAAAGGGAGCGTTCCTCCTCCCTCCTCCCTTACCGACCGCCATATTGTTTGCGATATTCCGTGTGTTCCGTGTGCACGTTCCTCCGGTTCTTCGCACTTTCCTCAGCAGCGCGTGTCGCCCGCATAACGACGTTCTTCTCGTGGACACTGTCTTGGAAAATCGGCAAACATTTCGCGCAAGGACAGCATGAAGAAGATCAAGGATTACTCGGACGAGGATGATTACGAGGTGGATGATCCGGACTATCCGGAGGTCGAGGGCGCCTCCGAGGAGGAATGGACCCCGGAGGCCGGAACCGAGGTAAATTATTAAATTAACACGCCGCGCGTTCGCTCCATTTCTTTTTCATCCTGTCACGCCCACGGACGAGGACGGCCAATTTTTCTTTATCGTGTTTGCGTCGTTCGCACGATAAAGGACGCTCGTTTGAGAGAGGAAAAGAGAAAGAGTGAGCGAGAGAGAGAGAGTGAGAGAAAGAGGGAAAGGGTGAGAACGACCGACTCCGATGCTCCGACGGAATTTCGCCGCAACTTAGCTGTTCCAGAAACGAGGATGCTTATCCCGAAATTCGCGCCTCTTACGGTTTCCTCCCGACGAATCGAACTCGCGCCAAGAATGCGCCAGGTAAAGCGATACTCGTGTTCCGAGTTCCGAGAGCGTAACGGAGCGAGGCGTCGGCGGCAGACGATATTATGCCTTTATATCGCGGGCGCGGGGAGAAACGCGCTCGAGACAAGATCCTCGGCGTCGAGTCCGCTTGCGAAACCACGACGTGCGGTTTCCCGTACGGCGATCCGGTCGCGCTGTCCAGACGTATCTTTCGAGATAGGGCCATTCGTCTAGCACGGTCCTCTCGTCTCGCATTGCTTCGCGACGGCCATCGTCGCCGGCCGGTTGTCCAGTTGGTCGGTTCAGTCGGTTACTCAATGGCGCCAGTGGCGCCACGCCGGTCGGCAATATTTCAAATCGCTACTTGGCTGTACTTGGTTGGCTATTTCGCCAGAAGAGAATACTACGATTTGTAAATTCCAATTTATTCTGCATTTTTTCTTTCTAATTCTAGGAATTAGAAAATTAAAATTAGAAAAAGTTGAAGAATAAGTTAGACCGAGATTAAAGTTAATTTTTACATCGGTAGAACCGGACTTACTGTCCGTTTCTACAAATGTGTAGATTTTGACTTCAATTTATAACTTTTTATCTTTTTCTAGTTCTAAAAATTAGAAAAGAATAAAGAGTAAATTAAACCGAGATTGAAGTTAATCTATTATACATCGGTAGAAATGGAGACATTCGATTGCTTGTCTCTGATGCCCGTTTCTATCAGTGTAGATTAACTTTAATCTCAGTTCATCCTTTTCTAATTCTCAGAATTAGAAAAAAGTAAAGAGTCAGTGAACCTAAATTAAAATGAAACTACATTGGTAGAAGCGGACAAGCAATTGGTTTCAACTAAACTCCGATTAGCTTAATCAGTGATTGTTTCAACTGGCAGAATTGTTTGATTCGTTATAAATTATATGAAAAAGTGGTTTCAGTCGAATTGGCTGAATTTTTTATGTATTGTAGTTCTCGTCATTTTGAGTAAATGTCTTAATGGACACAACTTGATCCTGTGCTACAAGCCCTAGCAAGTCCAAATATACCTAACTCCAAACTCTCTCTACTGTGCGTCTGTGTGTGTGATCGTAGGCCTGTTCTTTTTGACTGAACTTTTGCATCAGTCCATCTTTCTTCCTTTTCTCTCCAGGAAGAAAAAAGAGGAAGAAAGATGAACTGGTGCAAAAGTTCAGCCAAAAAGAACAGGCCTCATATGTACAGGGTGTTAGGCCGGAATCAGACTAGGCATTGAAGATTGAGATTGAAGATTGAAAGATTGAAATTTGACCAATCGAAACAATAGGAGCTAAAATTCCTTTGCCCTCATTGGTCAAATTTCAATCTTCAATCTTCGATCTCAATCTTCAATGCCTAGTCTGATTCCGGCCTTACAGATACTAGGCAGTACGACGGGCAACAAACTTTGCAGGAACAGATGCGGTTCAGTAGGTGATGACGGTGACTTTATAACATAAACTTTATAATATAAATAATAAAACTTTGTAATAATATAAATTAAGTTGCGTTGAATCAAAGCTCCTTTGAAATGAATCGATCAATAAATTAATTAAACTTTATAATATAAACTTTATAATATAAAGTCACCGTTATTACCTATTAAACCGCGTTTGCTCCTGCAAAGTTTGCCGCGTAACCCGTCGTACTGCCTAGTATGTATTTGCAACACCCTGTACATGTATATAATAAAGATCATGATTCATCATTATTATATAAATGTATGAAAATGCATACACAACACACACATACAGCAGAGTGTTGGAGTCACACATTAAACACCACGGGAGTGAACCGTAGGGTCACATATACTGTCGAAAAGCCTATTTACATGTTATATTTGGACCTTCTAGAGCCTGTAGCACGGACACGGTTTATAAGATCAGGTTGTGCATATTGAGACATATGTTCAGAATGACGAGAACTACAACATATCAAAAATTCAGCCAATTCGACTGAAATCGCTTTTCTATATGATTTGTGCGAAGTCCCTTCTAAATGTAATTGCCAATCTTTTTCTATGTTAAATATATTAAAGTATTGATAGTTCTATCTAAATAGTAAAAATATTACTTGATAAGTTAATCGATATTTAATCAAAATCACTCTAATGTTTAATCCCTCCCCCCCGCCAATGTAGATTAATTTTAATTTTTGTTCAACTTACTCTTTATCTTTCCTAGTTCTAAGAATCAATTCTGAGATTAAAGTTAATATACATTAGACACCAGAAAACTATATCAAAACGAACATTTTTCAAGATATCTTCTTGTTAATTGTTAAACTTAGTTTAGTTTGTCACGTTAATGAACTAGGAGATGTTCATATAGTGTCCTATACTTTTTACTTAAATTGTATGTTTTTCTATCGTGCGTTTTAAGCTTTCATGGAAGTATGATTATTATGAATACGATTAAAAATATACGGCAGAGAAAGAAAGAGAAAATATTTAATTTTGATATATTACTTGTGATTTTTTTTAATAGGCTGGTACTAAAATAAGGCCACAGAGAGGAGCAGGAAAAAAGCGACAGCACTCTGAAGAGGAGGACGAAGAGGAAGAGGAGGAGTTCGAAGAGGATGAAGAGGAAGAGGAAGAGGAGTCTGATTCTGATACAGGAAAAAAGTCAAAGAGGAAAAGGCGCTCTAAGAAAGACGATGATGAAAAGGAGGATGATGAAGATGATGATTCTGATAACAGTTTCAACGAATCTGGAGAGACTCCAAAAGAATACACAGTAAGTCATTGGGCCATGATCGATATTAAGAAGATTATAATAAACTTTTAAAAAAATATCTATCTGTATTAATGTTTCTTGCAGTCTGGTTCATTCGTTCTTTTAAAAGCTGACATTGAATCTAATAAGAATAAGGAAAATAACTTATCCAGTAAGGGTAAATCCGATGTGGACTCAAGCACTTATCCAACCTTGTGGAGGATAGATGGAAAAGCATTGCTCCAAAAGTTTTTACCTTTTAAGGAAGATGGGAAAGTACTGTACAGAAGCACAACGACAGTAAGTGCATCGATTTTTTTTTTTTTTCAGAATAAAAAATAATTCTAACATTCACTAAACTGACCTGTAATTCAGTTGCATTAGTCGATATTAGATAAACAGAAATTTGTGTGGCGCATAAATCTCACTTAAATTATATTTATAAATGTAATTTACAGAAATTACATTTCATTTCAGTATTCCGGTTGGCAACAGAGTAACAAAGACCAATACATAGCGGTCCAGGTTTCCTTTAAAGTGCAAAGTAGACAAGAGACAATTGTTGAACTTCATTTTGATCCATCGCAACCACAAGAAGTTGTAAAGTATGTAATTGTATCGTTGATCGCATTGTGATCTACAATGTTGCAGTATATATGTATAATATGATTACAAATTTCTTTTCATTAATTTCAGGGATGATAAAGAAGATTAAATTAAATCGAGTTTGCTCTTTGTTTATATACGTCTTAAGAAAACATATGTTATAAGGAAAGAAAGGACAAACATTCACATCTACATGTACACTATTCACGAAACATATATTTACACAATGTACACATACACATGGATGATATCTGTGGCATGGTACTGTAGCAGGTTCATATTTAAAATATAAGATTGGATGGACCATGGCTCTGAGTTTATTACTGGGGGTAGTTTAGCTATAATTGATATCCCTGACAGAATATACATGTGAGCTTCAATTATCAAGAAAGCTACTCGCTACATGCATCGTATTTACGGAGTTTAGTAAACGCAGAAACACTCGATAATTTACGAATGTTTTATCTTCGACAAAAATTCAATGTTACCTAGCATAAAGGATGCATGTTGATGTTCGATTTTGTTTATGATGTCACTGTTAGTCTGTTTGTGATTTAAACTCTACAAACGCGCTGCATTGGCTTTATCATTTATGCAGTTACTTCAAGCGCGCCCGTAGTGAGAAATAAATGAAACTATCAGTCATGTCTGATATAATCCCGGGAAAAAAATATTTTATATATAATTGTATAAAATTATACACATCATTATATATATATTTGTATATAAATGGACATATTTTATGTACAATTATATATAATTTGATATGTAAGTTTATAATTATATACAATTTTGAGTTACGTAAATTATTTGATTATAAATGATAATATATATCTTCTTTCGATCAGAACTAGAACTGGAAAAAATGCTAGTTGATATAAATGATATAAATAAGGAACTCTACAAGAAATATTTCTTACAGTTTCCATAATTACTACGGATGACGCTAAATCAGTTATTATGTGCTTATCATAATAAGACAAAAACTAGCAGATCCTTCCAGTAATTGACAACCTGCATTCATAACTTGTAAAGGAGATCAGTTGTATGTACAAAGTTAACTTATATTATTGACGATATTGACATATTTTGTCTGTTATTAAATAGTTTGATCTCGTATGTATCTATAAAATTGTGTTATTTCACACGTCGATTTATAGAATATAGTTTCGCGATTATTTATGATAAGTAAAAACACATTTGAAAAAAAATAGATACTTGGATAGTTTATAGTGAACAGTTGATTTCTATGAAACGTGTTATAAACGGTACATTTAGCAGTATGTTTAGCTGATAAATTCGTTAGGTGCAAATTATGGCTAATACGTATAAAAAACGAAACTCAATTGTGGTATATATTTATTATTGAGTTTTCCCACAATTGTACATTGTACCTTAATAACTACAGTGTTTCTATTCGTGTTTGTATAATTACTTTCTGTATACTTAACATAAGTAATATGTATCTTAGCAAGATTTCATCGTTTGATATTGTGTAAGAAATCAGGAAATTTGTTATAGATAAACTGATTTATTATGTAAAATGTGGACTAAAAATTCTATTACGTAAATGTTAATATTCTAAATTTTTTTTATTTGTATGATATTTTTTATGATCTTGTATTTCTGTACTAACTATGGTTTTATTTGTATATCATGATAAAATAAAAGGCATTTTTCTTTATTAAATGATGTTATATACTTAGGAAAAATTAAATCCGCATTTAGTAATATCAAATAAACTTCCAATTGATGTTAGCTTAACTGTTAGTTTAACTAACTGTTAGCATTAAGTAAAAAGAATGAACAGACTTATACATACATTTCATAACAATACATATATATTAATTTAATGTATACTTAACATCTTTTTTCCTTCCCCAAATATTGTAGGTAATAGCGTTCCTTTATTAATCTCAAATAATTCGTATTTAATTGATCTCAATAGAACGAGTATATGTTATTTGATTTGATTTTAAATCTCAGATCATTTCTTCATTTTATTTAATTCATTAAATCGCAGATTTCTTTAAATATATTATAGCTACTGATCCCGTTGTTAGATTAAAGTTAAATGAATGTACATTATCTATATCTATAATGTGATATGTGGAAATATACTATTATTCAAAAAGTACTTCAATATGGCAGCATAAATTAATTCTCAATAATTGATACCCAAAACCATGAGTTGTTTTCTGAAAAATTCCTTGAGAACACGTTATTTTGAATATAGGAAAATGACAGAAGATGAAGAATCAACAGTTGAACATCTTACCACCGTACCGACAGTATTATAATAATTGTAGAAGACTAGATCTCTTTTTGTCTGCATAAAATATGAAATGACCAGCATTTCAATCTTACTGTGTAAATATATAATTATTAAAAAGAGTAACGAAAATATCAAACTTTCATTACTGTTCTGACTGTGTTTTCTCAACTTGCAATTAATCTTCCTTTTGTGCATTATATTATATTATACATACAAAAATGCTCAATTATATAGAAAAATTCTATTAAACGTGAACAAGGTATACCTATAACTATTACTTATTATTTTTCAATTATGAACTAGAGATATTCAATCAACAAATTTAGTTATAAGATAACAAAAATAATTCAATACTTCAAACTTAACAAGTATATTCGAAGGTATGGTAGCGGAATGTACGCGATTTATATAATAATGTAACGATTAGAATATGAGATAGAGTTAAAAAGAGAAAAGTCGAAATAACGTAAGACCAAGTTAATCGTCTCGAGTATGTAAAATTTAAAATACAATTCATGAAAGTGTAAATTTTGTGCAGTCAAATTTATATAAAATTTCAAATAAAACGATTATTTATATTTGAATTTACTAATAAATATCATTTAGTTCATCTTTATTCGCTCGATTACTTGGCTTAACTGTGCAAATTTTAAATAAAACGATATAATATTTGATAAATGGATCTCATATATTCTCACGTTCGAGTGATTTTGTATATCGATTATAAAAAGTATCTTCTCTCAATCACAAAATAACATCCGTATGTTTAAACTGATATCTTATTTCAGACAATGAAAATTTATATTTATTTTAATAATTCACCTATGCCAGTATTAACGAAGTATTCTGATGATAAAAACGCACTTCTTTTTTTGGTCGTGTGCCAATACCTAATCTTAAATAAAATCAAAATATAATAAGATTTTTGTTTATAACTCTCGTTGAGTGTAAAAAAAATGTAAGAAGTATAATATATACAGAAATAGAAATATAAAAAGATTTATATTAATATTTTTATATTGATATAAGCATGCAAAAATAATTGAGTGTATTTATCGGCTTTAGTTTTAGATAAAAAAATATGATGAAAGATATGTTCTTAGGTACGTACATTTCAGAAATAGCATTTGTTAAAAAATGTAAACTTCAAAAATATTTGATTTCTGAAATAGAAGAATAGATTAGTTTAAAGTGTTAAATAGAAAGTCAAAAATTCTCTACAAGAGAGATATTAAGTTTCTCTAATGTATATATTCACCCTCCCCCTTCCTCCATATCACAAGATGATAGTATTACTTTTACCAAAATTGGCAATTGCTCTAAGTAATCCGTCTAAAATCCTGGTTCCATCCTGACTGATAACACACTGCTTAGCATATCACGAATGTGTGCCACCTCTCTCCTACTTCTCGCTAGCATATCCTCTAATCTCTTATTTTCTTGCATAATCTTCTCCATCTTTTTCCGATATTTCCGTTTGTTAGCATAACAACAACAATCCGGGCAGTTTTTACCATGCTTACAATCTTTACATACTTTACCTTTGTAACAACAAACTTGATTATCTTCCGTACAAGAATGATCACTAGATGCCGAATCTTCCGATGCGGTTTGAAAGCGGTCTAATCTGTTGATAGATTCACTAACATTTGATGGCGGAGGCATGTAATCAGATTTACTAAACGAAAATTCCGTCTCCGTTTTTAACTCCAGATCGGTTTTATCTTCGGCTGGCTCGAATGATTTCGGTATATTTAATTGTGCACTATCAGTTACGCCACTCGATACTTCATTATCTACTTCATTAGGTTCTATTATTACTATACTCGGTATGCTAGACCTAATAGGACTTAAATCGCAATAATACATTGCAGATGTATCACATACTCTAGACTGTCTTTTGAGACTTTTCCTCTTTTGCGTTAACGTATGCTCCTTATTTTGACGTTCAGCAATACGCATTGCGCTATCACTAAATCTCCTTTCATAAAATAGTTTATTCTTTAAGAGTTTAGCGTCAAACGAACCATCGCTAGCCCTTCGAGTATCAGAAAACTCGTGTTTTCTAAAAGTTGTATTTGTTGTATTATATTCATGTTCCCTATCATCTATATTTGTGCCACTTTGAGCAATATTTAAACTATTCGAGGTCCCCCGATCATCTTTTGATAATTGGTTGGTTTCAGCAAATTCGACAGTATCATCAAACGACAATTGTTTCGCTAGCCTTTTGTCATACTTTGAAAGATATCGGTGTTCGAATGTCATACTTCCTTCTGGAGACGATTGCTTTAATTCTATAGTTTCATTGGCATCCAGTGAGCTATTATGACCATTTACTGAATCGCACGTAAGTTTTGTACCATCGGTAGATATTTCAATTAAATTTCCGTCGCATCCGAAAGTAAATGATTTTTGCCCTGCAAGAGAGAAAAAAAACGTTTTATCAATAGCAAATAAATTAAATTAAGTCAATATTAAAATTTATTTGCATTAGATTTCTCGTTTACCTATGATCATACGCTTGTTGTGCATATCAGGGCTTTTGGAACGTGGCTGTTCCAAGAACTGCCTGTTATCAGGAGATAGTACAGAGAATTTTCCATTTTGATGTAATGAACTGTACTGGTCATAATTATACAAACTCGTATCCACTTCATGGCTGTCATGTTCCCGCAAGCGTTCCATAATTTTTTGCACAATTTCCGATGGGGCTACATATGGCGATCCTTTGAAAATGCAGAAAAAAAACAAGATATATCGCATGTGTATTCATTAATGGTCAATAACTAATTGCCGCAGAACAAAATGCGATGCATAGAATGCATAAAATACATAAAATAAAAATAGAATAATATGTATTCTAAGAACAACATATAACACGTGCATAAGTTCCATCTATTAGTGGTGTATTTCACACAACTGGGTATTTTTTAAACGGCTAGATTATTGTACACGATTTCGAGAAAATTAAATATTACTTTAAGATACGAGTGATAACGTTAGGAAACATATTTCGATTCTATCACTACTAATTTGCGCTTTGAATTTGTGTTCTTAATGCATTAGTACACATCATTGTATTATTCTTACATACTATTGTTCATGCAAATTAATTTAAAACTTAAATCACATATATTATATAATTAATTGCATGTCTACAATCCGGTAAAATCTATTTTTGTTCTATTTTATATAAGATTATTATCGAGCATTTGGAAATTTTAGAAGCAAGTTTTGTAATAAATACAAAAGAAATAATAAAACTTCTACATAAAAATAGTACAAACATCGTACGTCGACTGACGCATAAATAAGCAAAAACAAGAAGCTGTAATGTAAATGCTTACTAAAATAAAAACCAAAACAATATAAATAACAGAGAACAGCTATGCATTTCTAGATAAGTCAATTAAACTGGTTTTAAAAAAAGGTACATTAAAACAGCCTTGATTACTGATTCTCACGCGAGACTTACAAAATTACTTGATCCAGAGTTTCTGCGCTGTCGGACACGTGTAGGAACGTATAATGCGCTATTGCTTCCTACAAAATTATTATTCTATATGGCAAAATATTTGCGGATACATTTTGTACCCAGAAATATAAATTTAATAATCAACTTTATAAAAATATTGTTCTTAATTCATTTAGTGATGATACTAAAGATACAAGTCATAGACAACATAGTAACTATAAAATTCTTATTGTTTTTCACACATAGAATGATGAATTTCAGAATTCACTATTTCCAAAAGAAATTGATTCTTCTTGAACATAGTGTAATCGTTACGATTATTGCTGTTGAAAAATTCATTTTACCCGTTAGGCCTCTATATCCTAAAGATATCGAATCAAAAGATTCGGTGGTCTCCTGTTGCTGCTTAAGAAACTCGTCTACGGCGATGCCTCTTAATGGAGCCGCCGAAGCCAAGATCGAACAGAATCGCTGCCGGATCTGCCTTTCGCAATTCTAATAAACTCTCGACGCTACTGCAGTGACTGCTGTCCGACTGAAAACTCGCATCCCGCGCCAATCTCTGATGAGGAAGTGAACTAAAAAATTCAAACGGATATTCGTGATTTAATATCGATTGTTGTAACGAACTCTTTAATCATGAATATTCCTTATTATACCTTGGTAATACCGATGTATTCATTGCTGCAGAATTAGGAACATTAATAGGCGCTGATACGGTCATGCTTGGAGACTGTAAGTCCTTAGAAAGTGGAATGTTCTTAGGCTCGGTTGGTGTTAACAGTTTATGTTCATAGCTCGGACTATGTTCTCGACACTCGCTCGCAATGACAATGTCCGACTTGGAGGTCGATGGTATGGAGTCAATCCATTGTTGAACTGGTCCGCCGGCACGTCGTCTCATTTCCCAAATTCCACGCAACCAATCTGTCACTTTTAGAATAGTTTCCTTGCCTACATTCTCTAACAAAGCATACAAGATGATCATAAAATCATTCGGTCAATCATGTATTAATTAGTAAAATTATACATATGATGATAAAATAATAATCAATAAATATACGTAATGATTGAACAGAAAAATGTGTCAATATGATTATAAATGTTTGACTACGATATTCTTAAGCAATAGCAAGTTTATTTATAACATAGAAAGGTCAAAATGCAACAAATGATAAAATTATGCAAAGTAATATTGAAATATAAATGGTATCGTGAGATATAAATGTAGGATATTTATCTTTCTACTATTTTTCTCAAAAATATAAAAAAAAATATTAAGTAGAGATAATTTACAAAATAATAGTGTTTCTACTTATACAAATATAAAATCCCTTCTTTCATAATTTATTTTATTACAAAAATATTCCACGTTATCTTTGAGATCATAATACCAACACGACAATTAAAATATGCACAATTGAGTGCAATATAACATATGTGCTTATAAATTCTATCTTATATTCGCCATTTTTCCTGATATTTCGCTGAGTATGAAAGTCGCATAGAATCTAAAAGATAGATGGACTGCGTCTAATACAATTTTAATGTAAACATTAAAATGATAAATGCCGATAAGAAAAGCGTGTTTCTGCACATTCACATAGTTCGGGAGTGACGTCAAATGTGCGAGAAGCTTTGCTACCACGATAAAACTTGAGATTTATCCTATCCGCCGCATAATTTCATCGAAAATGGAATATGTGATCCAATCGTGTAAATACCTGGGTCCATATCCTGTCGGGCAGCACAAGGACAGAGTATTGTGAGAAACAGAAGGAGAGAGAGAGAGAGAGAGAGAGAGTTGCGTGAGAGCACGTGCCATGCAATACGCAACGTAATAAACAAGCTCGATCGTATTTATGCGCGGTTACGAAACCTCGGCAGACACGGGCTACGTTTACACCGTGCGTTTAGTCCGCGACCTATACGATAGATGTCTTTGTTTAACCTACGGGATAAACAAGGACATCTATTGTATAGCCACGGGGAACCCGCGCAATCGGACGGGACTGGACTGGACGGCGCGGCGTGGCGTTCACGTATACATATATATATGTACCTTTAATCAGGCTGATGAGCCACACGGCATTGACGGCGATATCCCTGTGTACAATCAGAGCAACTCGAGGCACATGTTGCGCGCCCGACGAGCAATTTGCTTGCGGCGCGGAGCGATTAAGACTGCTCGGTCAGTTGGTCCGCGAGTGCGCGTCCACTTGTCAGCGTCCGTGACACTCCGCACACCCGCCACGTCATGTGCATGCCCGGAGATCAGTGGCTA
>NW_017257368.1:373962-377736 GCF_001594055.1 Mycetomoellerius zeteki | reverse complement strand
CAGTGGCGGATAGACAGGGACAGATTCTCCAGGCCCTTTAGTCGACGAAGTTTCCATAACGGACGAAGGAAATCTCAAACGAGTCCGGAATCGGATTCTGTAGAAAAAAAAAGTTAGATTATTAATTCGTCGAAGAACGAAAGAGACTTTTGAACATAAATTTAATAAAGCACAAAGTCAATGTATGAATTTCTTAGAAGTCAAATTGATTACTCATTCTATAAAGCAAAAACGGAGGTATAAATTAATCCTGTGCTAAAATTAAGAAGTTTATAAAAAGTGGAGTTGATGAGAGAAAGAGAGAGAGAGAGAGAGAGAGAGATTCGTATATTGAGTGCCGTATATAATTAATAGAAGCGAAAAACATCGGAGTTTCAACTTTCATACATTAGACAGACCTCTCTCTCTCTCTTTCTCTCTCTCCTCCAAACGTCCTTTAATAATTTGTGAGGTAATCACATCGCCGGTCGCTCGATGTAGCTCCATGATTTATCTAGCGCTCTGTATATACGAGAACAGAGAGTGCTGCCAGCTGCCACTCGAGATTCGAGATGTGCATTTCGTCGACAGCTTTCAGCTGTTGATAACAGGTGATGACTTGAACGCAGAATGTTTCGAGTCTTGAATTGATATCACACGCACAACTGATATATTATTTTTTATCCTCTCTGTACGTTCTGCAAAAAATAGACATATATTCATTGGGAACAATAGACATCAATCACGTTTGTACAACCGAAATAAAAATTTATCGAGTCGAGCAGATCGTGTCTTTTATCGCAGCCAAAAGAATCCGATGGTTCTCGCCAAACGTGGACTTAGGTAACAGGAAGAGAGAACTTGAATTTCCTCTTTTCCAAATCTTTCTTCGACTTCTGAACAAATAGAAAATCAGTTTGTTGACACGCGAAATATCCAGAAGACACGATGGGAAAGCCATCCACCCGGAAGCGAGCGAGACCGGTCTGGCGAGAGTGGCGAGTGGCGCTGGCCAGGCGGGCCAGGCTGGCCTCACAGCTGATGCGCGGTGACGTCACTACAACAAAGCCATGCGCGCTCGGCACTCGGCTGACTCGGCGGCGGCGCGCGAGCGAGCGGAGCGAGTCGCGGAGTCGCAGGCAGCGGACCGAGCGAGCGCCGAGCGGACGCACATCACACATTCGGCGTCCGCTGACACGGCGAGGTGCGCCCTGCGCCGTCTCGGTGTTAGCGAGTGTCGCTCCAGTCCGTCGTCGTTATCGTCGTCGTCGTCGTTGGCCAGTGTCGTCCTCGCCTGCCAGGCCCCCAGGATGCCGTTCATATCCAAGGACTGGCGCAGCCCAGGCGAGGAATGGGTGAAGACAGTCGAGGGATGGGAGAAGAAGAAGATCCTCGAATGCGCCAACAACAAAACCCTCTCGCTTCTCCTACGGTACGTCATTATTGTCCCTCGCTCCAACGCTCTCTTTCTCCGCTCGTCTGTATCAGTCTCTCACACTCTCTCTCACACTCTTCCCCGTCGCCTTCGTTCTTTGTCCGTTTCGCGACTCCGCGCGGCGCACAGCTGTTACTTACGTTTACATCGATTCGACTGACAGCTCCGTTTGTTTACATGCGAGCGCGAGCATTATCGCGCGCGGGCTACTCGCAGATTCCATTCGTTTCGCGAAATCGCCAAGTGCACCCGAGTATATAGTCTTATCCTTGTTTTATGTCCAATGAACGATGAAGATTGAGTGAAATATATTAGGGCACTCTAATAAAATTCCCGAACTCAGCCTATTCTTTCAGCCAGATCTATTCTTTGCAGTTGAATTAATGTACGTAACATTCGTTGAATTTAAAATGTAGGGGGGGGGGGGGGTATTTGAGAGAAGTTTGAGGAAAATGATAGAAAGTTTAATGCAGCGACAAAGAACCAGTTACGATTACTCATGATCTCTAATATCGAGAATCGAATCTTTCGTTGTGGTTGCTACATGTTGGCGTTTTGACTTCTTTCTCGTTTGGCAGCGCGTCATGGTTTTTCATGACGAAACCTGTAATAGCAGTATAATTAATCCCACGCAACACGAACGTCTAAATCAAGCAAGATGAGAACGTTAGTGTTACTTGATTGCTACCCGAGTTTCAACGTTAATAACGTTCACCAGCTCGTGCTACAATTTACGATGATCTGCAGGCAGACGAACAGTGTCCTTGCGCGAGTCGATTGCTGATCCTGCGGCGCGACCTGCGGGTGATGCCATGTTATCCGGCTAGCTCATGCGAGTCGTGATACAGATGATTTTCAAGTTTGCATGCAGAGTAGCGCATAACATTATTCAAATTGATCTGCAATACGTGATAATATGTAACGCGAAGTTACTATGTTTGTTTCTGTTGGCTCTTTTATTTTTCATAGAGGTAGCCACCAAGGATACATGGTTACTCCAAAAATGCGAATCGAGTCGAGATTCTCTTATTCACTTTGCATCAATTATTTCGAGCCGAATGCTGAAATATCAATATTATAGAATAATACTGAAATAAATACCTGAATATAAAATCGCTATTTTTTTGGGAGAATGGCAGGAAAATGCGCAGTGAAGATAGTGAAAAGGACGACCTATTGTATCGTCCAATCACTTTTCATTGTGTTATCTCATCGTTCTTCGAGTTGACATGATTGAGGCTCGAATTGATCGCCGATGCTCCGCGCTGCGGCTTGTGGGTGATGCCATTTCTCGTCGTATTTTTCGTCGACACAAAAGTAACTTTATCTGTCTGAACGTTACAAACGTATTTCTAAAATAAAAAACGAGATTTGTAATATTCGAACTTATAGGCTTAAACTGTTTTCATCTGTGTTTTACCCTCGAATTAAAATTCGACTTAATTCGAAGGTAAAATCCAAGTAATCTCCCATTAACGACATTAATTATGTATCTGACATTTTCTCAATTTGCAATAGAAAATAAATCTGAAAACTTGTTTCTCTCTTTAATAGCACTGATCGGAAATAAAAAAAATTATTTCGCAGTTACCTCGACGTTGTATCACAAGAATCAAGTAACAATTAAAGCTCGCTCGTATCGAAACCGATTCACGTGCGTCTAGATTTTTATCTACGCGATCAACCTGAACGTTTTGCACTGGGATATAGATCGAAAATCGCGAGAATGGTATCAGGCCGTTGTGTTTTATAAAAGTGAATCTACTATTTCCTTTTATACACGCGACAACGTTACATCTCGTGAAAGAGTTCACCCTCATGAGTTTCTTAACATTTAGTTTCCTAAGAATTAATTGGATGTTAGTAAGAGTATTAGCTTTACTAAGTGTGTATCTGTATTGTTTTTCTTCTGAGAAAGAACGTTGATTCCATTTGAAAATATTCAACAATAATGGTAGCCGATATGTTTGAACTACGTCATATTCTTCTAATATCTTGATTTTTAAAGGAAATGTATAATAGAATTTAAATTATTAGAAGTTAGAACGCGTGGATTTTAATTTAGTTCTTTCAGAATTAAATCATCGCAAGTAAACTGAAGAATACTGAAAAAAGAAGTGTTTAATTTTAAGATATTAAAATGTTTTGTTCTTGTCTCTATCTTCAAACACTTAAAGATGTTTTAGTTTTAAACTTTTTCAATAAAATACTATGTTCAAGAAAATACTATGTATTTTAAATCCAAACACATAGTTTTGTTTATTGAAAAAGTTTAAAACTAAAACATCTTTAAGTGTTTGAAGATAGAGACAAGAACAAAACATTTTAATATCTTAAAATTAAACACTTCTTTTTTCAGT
>NW_017257368.1:371929-373926 GCF_001594055.1 Mycetomoellerius zeteki | reverse complement strand
CAGCCAATCTTTTTTTTCAGTATAGAAACTCTTTTCTTCAAACAAGAAAAACGCTGATTTAATTTATGACTATTATTAATAAGCAGAAGATAATTATCGTATTTCTATTTTATCTTTAATTTTCTAAAAATGTGTGGTTTATAGTGTGATACCACTTTTAAAAATAGATCTCGCCCAAGCAGGAGATATTGAATGTCTATAAAAATTCTTTGCTAGTGATAGACATTAAGTTAACACATTCCAGTTCTATTTACGTAATTTTCTGAAATTGCTTCATTACTCAGTTTTCATTTTTTTTTTAAATTTGTTGTGATGACCGCAATTTGCTGTTTCAAAATTGAAATAACTAAGGAGGTTCTCGCGCTATTTCTTAGACAATTTATTCATAATAATATGTAAAACAATTAAAATAATGCAATAAAAAGATTAATAACAATATCTTATGCCATTATACATAATTATTGTTAATTTTATATGTTATTAAATATTTTCAAAATGATAAAATAAAAGTTATAAGATGCTCATTTGATGTATACGTATCTTCTACTTGACATATATTCTAGCTTTTTTCATTAAAGAATATCAATTTCTTGTAAACTGTACAATCAGTTTAAATAAAACTTTACGAGAACAAATTTAAGTGTTTACTTTGTAATTATAACGATTTTTAAATTGTTGTCTTATACGCAAGTGTCTCAATTTAAAAGAGAATAATTATAGAATAAGGTTATCTATTATATCTTCAACTTGTAATGTAAAATTCTCTACATTTAGAATTAAGTATCTTCAAAATGGTACGGTAAAAGTCAGTGAAATTTTTTCTAGATATTATTAATATTATTAACTTTTGCATTACATGTATATTATAGACTTGTCTTATATTTCATCAAACGCGAGGATCTCCTTAAGATTATTGTTTCGAAATTTAACTAATTTTTATATGACTTCAAAATTCGGTTACATTATTATAGCTTAAAATTATAGTAATAAGTATAAGTATATATATATATATATATATATCTCAAGATCTGTCAAAGACATTGGCACATCGTATGTCCTCGGGACGATCGCGCGTCGCGATTTCTTCGACCGGATATTGAGCCCATTGTGCTCGTTGCACCAGTTGTGTTTGTGGCCATGACAGGCTTAGATAATTAGAATCGTGGCGCATCCATGCAGAGAGGAGTCCGTGTTCTCGAGCGCGCTGTCAAGAATCGCAGCGCGATTCTTTGTTTCCGCTAACGCACATTGCATTTGGAAGCAGTTGTACGCTGTACCACGCCGACCGCGTAAGTAATAGAGAGCATAGAGAGCGAGCGTGGCAAAGCAGACAGCACACTGGTCTGTGCTATGCTAGAAACCCTGGATTCGATTCCCGGTAGAACCAAAATATTTTCATACACTCGTGTCTCCTCTCGGAAGGAAGCAGCAACCAAGAGTATCTGTCTTTGCCAAGAACTTCTCTAACAAAATTTCGTCGTTCGGAATTGACGTTAAACTGTAGGTCCCATGTGACTGTGGCTACGTTTACACCGTGCATTTAGGCCGCGGCCTATACAATAGACGTCCTTGTTATCCTGTATATTAAACAAAGACACCTATCGTATAGGTCGCGGACTAAGCGCACGGTGTAAACGTAGCTTATGTATAAGTAGCGTGCGCACCACAGGCATATGAGAGAAGTCACCACCTCGTCCACGAGCAATAGGACTAATTGTAAGAATTTCAGAAGTGGGTACCGCGTAACCCTTCATGGTCACCCTGGATCAAAATGACCCGAGCATTGTCTTTCACGCTAAATTCTAATACATGTTTACGATTTTTTTTTGGTGTTAAAATTAAATTTTTCATAAAAATGCCACTGTTCCATTTTCTTAAAGGATGAAATTATATACTGTATTTTTTTTAAATCATTGCAACTAATACTGTCGATTTGGTAACACTTTAAAGATGGGTCAGATCATTTTAACCCAGAGTAACCATCGTGTGGCTTTTTA
>NW_017257368.1:370229-371912 GCF_001594055.1 Mycetomoellerius zeteki | reverse complement strand
CTCTTTCCCGCGACTTATTACGCCTCGTAAATATGAGAGCAATACAATACAATTGATCATGCTTGCCATTTACGTATGAATTCCACTTACAAATTCAACTCAAGAAATCGCAAAAGAGTGACGCGAATTACAATTGAATCATATACAGAAATCGCTCATCAGAGCCGACAAGACTACTGCATTTTTACGAGCATCAATTCGGGCCAATATTTGGAACAATCCACGCGTTACAAAATATCCAAACTTATACGTTACAGAAAATGCAACGCATATCTGTATTTATTAAAATTCCTAAGTATTCACTTCAGCCATATTGAATCGTGACGTCATACAAGCGAAAAATGTGATAAGCGACACGTTGATTTTTTTGCATGCTATTTATAAATAAAGACAATTTGGATAAACAAACCGTTGAGATCGTTTTAAAACATTTAAAAATGGGCCTTACCTCCTCCCTTGACAGTCAGTAAATAGTCGTTAAAGGCATGTAAAGTGCGTTTAATAGTTTTTACTTAATGCACATGCGTAGCCTATTTTTATTTCACGAGTCTTTTTTGACTATTTACTGACTAACAGGGGAGATAAGAATAGTTTCGATCCATTTTTACAAGTGTTTTAAAGTTTAAAGCGACTTAAAGCGATCTCATCATTTCGTTTCATCCAAATTCTCTTTATTTGCAAATGGCATGCAAGAAAAAATTAATGTGTCATTTCTCGCTTATGACGTCACGATTCCAATAACATGGTCTCGGCGATTATTCAAGGACAGGAGCTTTAAACAACTTTCCAAAACTGAGACTTGACTGATTTTTTGTACTTGGCCAAGAACTTTCTCTCTTGGAAAGCCAAAGCTCGTCGTTTTTTCTCAAAAGAAATACAATACAAACTGTTAATAGCATCGATACTCTTAAATCTTCTATTTTATGTGGCGTAGCAACTCGCAATACATCAAAATAGACTCATAATGCGAACGTGATAATTACTTCTTATTATTACGCTTTCGTGACGGCTGACAATTTTATAAGGTAGTAAAACGTTCTGTAATGCTATTTCTGCGTATTATCTTTGTACATAGTCTCGACTAAAGCCGAGCCACTTCTTCGTTCTCATCTGAAATCTGATAATTAGTTTGTGCTCCAAGTTCGATCGATAAACACAAACATTTGACGCTTAACGAACGCTTAATTGCAACTTAACTCCTTAACTCCAACTAACCGATAATTGTTACATGTCGCACGTGAGACGTGAGAATTTATCAATTTGTTGAAAATCCGTTATAGATTTGCAACTATATACGTATTTTCTAGAAATAACTTTGCGACGTATACATGAATATCTAAAATAATTTAAATAATAAATGAATGACAAATAACATTCATGTGTTATTTTAATTAAATTATAAATATTAGAGGAAGGTCACCGACACTGATATAGGTCTCTTAAAGCGACATCCCTTTATTTCTTAGAAATTAATCTTTGTACCTTATTAATACTAATAAAAACGTGATCTGTTCAACTAATTAAAGAAGTACAAACTCATAATTTTCATATATTTGTGGCTTATTTCTATACCAAATCAGCTAAAAACAAATTCTACACTGAAAAAAAAGATTGGCCGAATATGGCATAGCATTTTTAATTGGTTGCAGCAGTTAATTTTTAGTTGCGTTAGCCTATCGAAAT
>NW_017257368.1:368163-370066 GCF_001594055.1 Mycetomoellerius zeteki | reverse complement strand
TATGAATCCGAAAAGAAAATTCTTACGGTGTTCTTTTGCAAATTGTAATTAAAATAATAGTGACTGTATTATTAATAATATTATGTCATTTTAAATGTTTATAGTGTTTCATAAATTAATTTTCTTTACAAATAGAATATATCTTTATTTATAAAATAGGAATGTTGGCATTATTGCCTATGTCAGTTTTGGAGCCCATTTTGTCAGACGCTTATTTTTGCATAACTTACGAAAAACTTAATTATTGCAAAATTGCAAACAGTATTATGAAAATTGCTTATATTATCTGATAGAAGACTATTTTATAATTTGTATTTTTTTAATTTGTATGTTTTTGAAGTTGTATTTTTACCTTTTGTTTAAGAAATATTGTCTAAAAACAAAGTGATATGTCAGTATCGGTGACCTTCCCCTACGTGTGTATTAATAATTGATTACATAATTAATTGCATTAATTAATAAACATGTTAAATTGCGATATCTATAATTATTTCAGATCAAAATTTAACACTCAAACTATTTATATATATATATATAATTATTTGCGTTTTATATAAGACTATCATAAATTAAAAAAGAAATAAGGCTACGAGCCAAAGATTAATCGTTATAAATTTAAATTAATAAAATATAAACATATTAGAATATAAAAACTTTAATGTCGACTATAAACAAATAAATAAATAAAGACAAACGTTTCAATCCCTATTGGATCATTATCAATATTAAAATGAACAATACAATGATAAAATCAAAATTAAAAATTATACTTCGCTCTCCTCTCGCAGTATTAACATTTCAGCTAACATTAGAAGCAAATCGAGAACGTCGTACATCGTACATCGAGAACATTACGTTCCTCTGCTTACGTATGTGACAACGCATAATCATTGTTTCTGTTAAAAAGTATTATAAGTCATATAATATGATAGAGCTAGTAATATAAAATAATGAGAAATATAAAATACAAATAATAAACGTTGTAATATATTCAATAGTACATTATCTATATTAAAATTAATAAGTAGCAGCTGAATTAAAAAAGAATAAATACTATCATAAATATATCATTCGTCTGTTTATTTACGTATCGTATAATATATTTTCATTTATCAATAATTTGTTGAAAAACGTATTCGAAACAATTGCACGAAACTTTTTCGTTCGCGATGCGGATATATGTATTGCGTTTATTTCTGTTAGATTGCTACCAGACGCTGGCGAACATTTGACATTTATGTTATTTGGAATATTTATTTTTCAAGCCGTGCGATCTCGCGTGTCCCTTGCGTTTCTAATTAATATCACGTGCACGCATGCATGCGTGCGTGCGTGCGTGCGTATCCGGATTTTTTGCAAATACAAGTCTTGAGCATCTACACAATCTACACAACAGGCAACCTGCAACACTTTCATTAGTGCGTAAATATGGTATGAGTTATGTTAATTCATGCACATTGAATATTCCTGTTATTAACGACGTCATCTATTTTTAGAATAAATATAATATTCTCTAGTAAAATAGCGCGATATTACAATACAGAAATATTATACATAATAACCTAGTTTTAAATTTTGTTAATTATTAATATGGTTTTTATAATGATTATTTCGTAATTTACATTTACAAGTTGCATGAAAAGCAGTATTGCAGTTCTGTTATAAAATATATTCGAGGACACGTGTTTTGAATTTGACATTCGTTATAATTAATTGAAATATTACTAATTTAAACATTTTTAGACTGTACTATGTGAGAAACACAATTAATAACAGAAATTCAGAGGTCTATAACGGTCGAAGCTAGATCTTTAATGCACTGAAAAAAAGGATTGGTTGCTGCAGCAAATTAGATGGTAAAATATGGCATAGCATTTTTAATTGGTTGCAGCAGCCAATTTTT
>NW_017257368.1:344160-368023 GCF_001594055.1 Mycetomoellerius zeteki | reverse complement strand
TATATATATATATACTATGTATGTACTTGCATATACAGGGTGTTAGTTAAGTATGTTAGTTGAGTATGTTACCATACTCAACAGAGCGATTCTTTGGTTTATTTCAAATAAAAAAGTCCATATAAACATGTGTCCTAAACAGCTTAGTTTCCGAAATACAGGTGAATGTTCGCAAATGTTTGACGAAACGGTAAATTGCGTTGGAGATATCTTCCTGCATAAATATGCTTTGCTTCACGTGAGTTACCGTTCGCACAGCCGTAAACAAAGTGACAAAGTCAAAGTCACAAAATCAAAAATAGACTTTAGTTTTGATCTTTGAGCGTGTACGTCAATCTTTGAAAAGAAGACTTGATGAATGTATCATGGCGCAAGGTGGACATTTTCAACAATTCATCTAATTGCTTTATTTCATCAGAAGAACTGAAATCTATTTTTGTTTTTCTGTTTTTGACTAGTTTTTGACTAGTTCGAGCTATATTTCTTTCAAATAAACAGATTATTACTATACGTTTAAATTTTTTTATTTCAGAAACTAAGCCATTTAGGACACATGTTTATATGGACTTTTTTACTTGAAATAAACCGAAGAATCGCTCTGTTGAGTATGGCAACATACTTAACTAACACCCTATATAACATATTTGTAATCCTTCAAATTGAAATATTACCTGATATTTCTGCACATCCTCGAGATGTTTGAATTTTATAAAGGAACGATTATCAATATATTGTGTGAAACGCACAATGGTTGCACAGCAGTTTCGACAGAGCGCTCGACTTCGTTGCGCTTTCTCGCACTCGCTGAAAGAAACCATCTGGCCTGTTCTTTTCCTTCACGCTAAGTAAAAACGAACTACGGGATTAAGAGTTAATAGAGTTTATATCGAAAGCTTTCTTCGAGAAATTAGAAATATCGCTGGAAGATAAAAATTCAATAAAACATTATATTATGGCTATAATAACATCAGTAATGTAGATTGTTTGACATTATATTGTTGAAAAGAATGCAGCCTACCAAGTTTATCGAATAATCCAGAAATGCCGTATAAGATTGCGCTTATAGGTCCGTATTCGTAGCTCTCATCTATCGATAAATGCGCGCATTTCTATTTCTGAGA
Organism: Mycetomoellerius zeteki; assembly: GCF_001594055.1. Taxonomy (NCBI): domain Eukaryota; kingdom Metazoa; phylum Arthropoda; class Insecta; order Hymenoptera; family Formicidae; genus Mycetomoellerius; species Mycetomoellerius zeteki. The sequence goes on along the minus strand of NW_017257368.1, from coordinate 366,902 downwards.
TTCTGTAGTATATGTAAGCTATACGTATACTAAAATGCACATATACATATATTTCTCGCCCTTATCTTGATAAAAGTAAAGTGTAAAAACGGATAAATTTCAATACATGTTAAATGTATTGAACACGTAAAATTGACCGTATTAAAATTCAAAATTTATACGATTTCTTTAGGAAAAGTATATATAAACAGAACTAAGGCTGCGGTCCACTTGACGCTACAAACGCTTCGAAGCGTTTGAGCGATCAATCAGAACAAAGAATTTTACGAATTGACTAATCAAAGAATGTTTCGAAGCATTTGTAGCGTCAAATGGACCACAGCCTAAATCGTATACTTTCACAATATTGCGAATCCTCTTTGAACTTGCCTGCACGGGAACAGCATTTTCGTCGATGAAACGTATATTTTCACGAGCCGCTGAAACAGCCGATTTTTGAGCGGTTTGTGAAAATATAACCAAAAATTGGCTGCTGCAGCCAATTAAAAATGCTATGCCATATTTTACCATCTAATTTGCTGCAGCAGCCAATCTTTTTTTCAGTGTAGGATCAGGTATCCTTTAAGCGCGAGTTAGATCGAATTCTCAAAACGGGAAACTACTGACGCGTGCATCTTACCAGTGCGGAAGTAGGTCGTGACCCAGCTACCAACGTGACCTGCGCCAATTCGCAATCCCCTCACAGTATATGTACTCCATGCAGCCTTGATAAATTCGGTTAGACGGCGCGGCTTTTTCGTGCATGTGGATTCGACTCGATGTTGTCGACCACGATATTTTACTTTCGTAAAACGCAGCAACGACGCTAACTCGGGAAATGGTGCAGTACAATGAAAGCGTATCTTGTATTTCTTTTTATTTTTGTACATTTAATAGGAGACTTTTCTTCAATCTCTTCAACTTTATATATCCCTTCACATCATCCAAATAAAAAGGTCAAGTATAGAGTCTTGGAAGAGTTACCCTCAAATAAAGAAACAATATCGCGTCTTCTCTCTGAGAGAAACCTATGAGGAATACATAACTTATTAAATTTAAAGGCATGTTCATAAAAAATATCTTTGTACTGGAATCAGGATCGACTTGATTGCCGTGCATTAATGGCACCTTTTCTGCTGATACTATTATACCGCGCACGCATAATGATCTTGAATCTTGATACAGTTAGACGAAATGACTGGTAAGTACGCGGACTGTTGCGAAAGAATCTGAAAGCTGGTTTTCTTTATTTCCCTCGTCGACTCAACACACGGCCGATGCGCCCGTACCATTATTTCGACGATTCAACCGTATAGCCGTCCTACGCTCGTTTTCCCAGCTTGGAAACGGGATTAGACGTGGTGCGCGCACCATGGAAGGGTCGGTGAACTCGGTGGAAGTAAAAGTTACGTACCAGCCGATTTCTATATTCGTGAATTAATTATTCGCACGTTGCGAAGTATGAAAGTGCCGCCACTCTGTACTATATTCCCTTCCGTGCGGGATTATCGCGTGTAAAAAAAATCATTGTTATTCGTCTTTATCGTCCAGCTTACATATCAGGCTGGCCTGACCCGCGAACGTTTGTCACGGAACGAGCGTTGCTTAAATTAAAACAAGTAGAAATTAAACATTAAACAAAACTATGTTATTGAAAGGAAACAACGAAATTAAAGCGCTAAAAAGATATACAGGGTGTCCGGAAATTAGCACATCAGAATATCATAGCAAGATAGAGCGAACTAAACTGAATCGAAAAGTCCTCTACCATTTTGCAATTTTCGCAATAGTTAACGAGATATTAATTACTAAAAATCGCTGAATATTGGTTTTCAATAATTTTTTACTCAAATACTATCAACTTTATAGAAAAACAGTGAGAGACAAAAATTGTTTATCTTCTCATAAAGTTCTGAGAATTTTTTCCAGAATTTTTGCAGAATTTTTTAATCGAGTCTCTCGAAACTTGCTTTTCTCGAAATTTTTTTTGGATGTATCTAACTCGACTGTTTTATATCGTAAAAATAAACGGCGCGGCGCAATGATGATATTTCGAATGCAGAGAATGCATTTGTGTACATCAATCTCCGTATATTACAGAAAACTAAAATAACCGATGACCTTCTGCATCTCGGAATTAGAAAGAGAATAAAAGAATGAAGAGACCACAGAACTTTCTAAGCCATATTTATCTTCTATCAAAGTATGTACTTATACCTTTGAAACTATGTAACTCATTTCTGTATTATAAATATTATCGAGATAATATTTAACGAAGTAAAAGCTTTTTGTTATTAACCATAAAATCATAAAACACTGAAGTCTGACACTATAAATTAAATACTTTTAAAACGCAAAAGCTTTTGTTTTTAATTATTGATAATTCATATACTGTTAATGTTTGAATCAACATCATCTACTCCAACCGGTTTATTATTAGAATAAAACGAACAATCTTGACACCGTGAATAATATGACGTCAATCCGTATGTTCCGATATATATGATATTTGTCCTTCTACCCTCAAGCCATAGAACATTGACGTGACATTGATCGCTCCAGTTGCAAGTTATCGGTATTACACAGTGGAGGATTTTCCGCATTTACGGTTCGTTGTTTAACACGTGCATATATGTGCGTGTCTACAGTTGATCTAGTAATGAGCGCTACAAGTTGTTATGTAATCCTGTGGTCTAACTAATGATACGAGATCTCTCTCTTTCTCACTGTCTCTTTCCTGCAATATATAAGCGTATTAATATCAAATCCCCTATAGGTAATTCGACAACCTTAATCGCCGAGCCCGGTGATTTGAAAGGGCAAGGGCACGCATCACCAATCGATATATTAAAATGGAAAAATGTTTTCCCGCATCTAGTCTCGTTCATGCGGAAAAATCACAAATACGTCCCGCACGCGAGGCTGTTTGTACATATATGCGAATATATGCACGAGTTAACATACAAGGTCATCGTTGCGTCCCTATAATAGAACGTTCGCCGTTACTTGCGTAGACAAAATGATAAGCGCGACAAGTGAAGTGCGACGAAATGCATCTAGATGTTAAAAAAAGAATAAGAAAAGAATTATTTTAAATATTTTAAGACACTCTCTCAAGATTCATAAAAATTTGAAACGACATAATGGTAAACTTTTCAAGATTTAACAATGAAATTTGCTACAAGTTTTTAATGCAAAGAATCAAATTTGCATTTCTTTAGGATATATATTCGAGAAATAATATTTCTTTTCTATAATATATATATATATATAAAAATTGTATAGAAGAATCTGCTATAAATGATAAAGTGAAGAAATCTAGTATCTCTTTCAATCTTTATATTCAAATCCGAACGTAATGCATTCGTTATATTCTTCTACAATTGAAAATGAAGAATTTTAAACCCTTGGAAGGAATTGAGTTTCTATGCAAGTATTTTTATAGCTGAAAGTTTTTATAGCATGAATAATTGCGGAGAAGAAATCGGAACGCATTATATACACCAGAATTTGATTCCTATCTTCGTATCGTAGATTTCATATTTTAAACGGGCTTATAAAAGACTGAATTCAATAGGTATTGATCGCGAGTGTTTTAAAACTTCTAAATTAGAGCAAGGATGGCCGCAATTCGCATCCCAACTTTGCACGATTTAATCTCCGACATTTTAAAAATGAGAATGAATCTTATGCATGTTGACGCACGTATTCGAACTCTTTCTTTATAAATAGAACGCACTGTAATCTAGTGACAGTTAAATAACTAATGTCGCGTCTATTAAGAGGCTATAGAGTCATCCTGAGATATAAACGCGGAGCCTAATGCGATTTGCTGCAATTTCGATGCATTTTTCCGCTTCCTCGGACTTCTTATGTGCCACAACTGAAATAAGAACGTAATTGGATGAAAGTAGCTGTTAATGTCTATACAAGGTGTGTCGACCTTAATTATGATCAACGTGTTATAAAGCAATTACGATCTTCGTGAACGATGGTGAAGGTACCACTCTCGAGACGGATTCGTCGTGGTCTGTTTAAATGATTATACCGTAGACACGAACGCCTACGTGTGTTTTTTCCTTCTTTTTTTGTCGAATACCAACACGATGATAATATCAGTAACTCACAGTCACTTAATAGTAAAGTGTATTTACTTTTTAAAAATTTGTTTAAGTATTAGAGGTAAAAATTAAAAGTTCATTGTTTTTTATTGAAAATATTAGTTATGTTTAGATAAATAGCAAGAAAATATAGCTTCCTTTGTAAGAATATTTAAAATCGACATTATATTATAAAAATTGATAATTATTATCTAAGTATCTATATTATTATTTAAGTTTGAATTAATTTGAATAATAATTATTATTGATCTTATATATCGTCATTAGTGTAGAAAATCTTTTAGAAATATTTCAGTAGGATATATTTTTACAAGTATTTTGTGAAACAAAATGCTATATGAAAGATTGTAAGAAAACGAAAATAAAGTCCTACGAAGTTGTTTCTCGAATATTATTTTGCCACGATAGTCTTTCCATAGTCGAACCGAAGCTAACGCCGTTGAGACGCAGCAGCCGCGAGTTCGCTGAAACCGGTCGCGGTGTATTGTGCCATAATTGGGATTCGTATATTAGTACTCTCAGCATCTCACAGGAAGTATCTTCTTCGCACTTCCATTGGGCATAAGATAAATCATAGGTTTATAAGATAAATTATTCGATAGATAAATAAGATAAATGAAATTTTTGTTATTATATTTTATATCATGTAACTGAAATATGAAAAAAGTGAACGGATCAACGTGCAAAACTTTTAGTACAACTTTTACAAGTTTAGTCTTTTTTTTTAATTGCAAAAACTCTACGTTTGCGCGTTGCTTCTCGTTTCAATAAATTCTTTAAATTTTAAGGAATTTAATGACGTATCACGTTTAAAGAATTATCACGTTTAAAGGATACTTTTTCTTACAGCGGCGAAAAAGATGCCGGCGATAAGAAAGAGAAGGACAAGAAGAAAGGTGCGTAGTGTAGCCTATATTGGAAACTTGAGAACTTTTATCTATTCTAGCCGATGTGAGGCCTTCGTTAGCTATAATTATAAATCCAAGTTCATATCGTAGATATTTTCCTTCTTTGTGTTTCATTCTATTGCGATATTAATGATTTGAGCCAGATGTTTATCGAAGATCTTCAAATAATATATCGAGATCTGAAGAAATAATTTTTTGTCGAGCAATAAGAGCAGTGTTTTTAGTCAAACAATGCTCCCATAATAACGACGAACGAAGTAACGAGTATTTTTCTTAAATTTCAGAAAACGCCGTCCAACCACATTGTCACATCACGCTGAAGTGTACACGCGAGGTGAGTGACTTCTTTCGGCCTGGTCTTAATTTAGACACAACCTTGTACAAGAGGAAAGAGACTGCGATTTACTCGATAAAGACAGGTTGAGTGCGGCGAGTAAGAAAAAAGAGCAAAAGATACCCGTAACAAATTGTCGACGAATTGTATCTCCTATACTTAGACGTCGTAGCGAGCAGAATTATTATCCGTTCCTAAATTTATAGATCGCTGGCTTCAATGGCCTCAGCGACGCTTTGAAGAGGCTGGATTTCCTGTCCGCAGTACATGACTGCCGTCGATTCAATTACATAGTCCGTCTCCTGGATCTCTTGGTCAGTCATAGAATGGGTGGTCTTAGCGGATGCGCTCAAAGAGTGCTCTTCAATATGCTCGAGGAAGTCGCTCTGGAAGGTAAAAAAGTCTTGTTAAGTAACTTGTAAGAATCTTTAAGTAATCCATTGTGAAATTTATCCAGCATATTTCATGATATTCTTTACTTATCAACATCTTTTTTCCTATAGAAAGAGAAAAATTAATGTTATTTATGCTGAACTTCATGATGGTTTTAGTGTCACTGTCGCAACAACAGACAGGAAGGTTGCGGCGTCTTATAGAAAGAGTTCGAGCTTTTAGCGCTGGCTGCTGCTGGGGCGGCAGACCCTTGGGTTCCGTTATCCTGTGGGAGAAACATAAAGCAGCTTTGGAGAGAATATTGCAAATCGCTTCGTCAATCACTATTACCCAGGTAACGTAATAAAAAATTACATTAAAGTTAGGATGGAATGATTTCAAGGAAATTCGTGATAAAGGTTGATCAATAACGAACGAGTTATTGTAGCCGGATGAGGAGCAGCAACCTCAGTGGTCGGATCTGCCGCCTGAGTGCCGTCGAGAGATCCTCCTACGCTTGAGCGACCCTCGAGACATCGAAGCTTCTTCCGAGGCGTGCGAACACCTTGCCGTTCTAGCGCAAGAACAGCGAATCTGGCGCGAGCTTGCCCAGTATCATTTTACGCCGCAGCAAATTGCTACCACTAGACAGAATAATCCTGGGAAAGACTGGAAAACCATATTCACTATCGCTCGGAGGTACGGCAAATTCTTTTATGTGCGATAGAATCGAGATTACTGCAAACGTCAGTTTAGCATTCGTAACTTTGCGTTTGTCAACAGTATATTATACGTTTTCTATGTGTCTTCATTATGTCCAGATTGTTCGGATTGCGAGAGGAGTACGCTGAGATGATACAATTATGCCGTAATTGCCGCTGCTTGTTCTGGCGGTCGCTGGGTCATCCCTGCATCGCAGATCAGGATCCTGCGTTTCAAGAGAAACTGGCGGACGTCGACCAAGCATCTCTCCATGTGCCGATCCCTCCGCAGACCTTTCTGAAATTTTTCTCGCTGTGAAAGCTTTCGAGACACGACTATATCGTAAGAGCTCGTAAGAATGAGTGATGTATGTACCGAAAAAAGCGGAAGCTGCGATGTAACTGCCGCTGTGAATGACTGTTGCTTGACGGGATGAATGCTATACGTGTGAAAGAAAATAATAGAATGACGTTTAAAGATGTTGCGCTGCATTTAGAGAGACTCTGAAACGTTATCTTCTGAAAAGATATATTTAACTCGAAATATATTCTCTATCTGTTCTCTCAATATACTGTATGAACCTGAAAGATAGATATCGGTATTAGGAATACGTCCTTTGAGAAATTCGACGCCGACCTTAATAAATATCCGGAGGCCTACTTATCTAATAAACGAGCTTGAGTATTTAAGAGGCTCAAAAGCTGCCCAGAGCCAGGAAAACACAAAGACACGTGTGCCTGCACAAACGCCACACGATACGCGAATCAATATCTTTTGAAGTTCTAATTTTAATTGCTTCATAATTAACAGCTCAAGTTTTGTTGAGGAATAGTCTCTTTCTCTCTCTCCCCTCCTCTCCCTCCCCCTCTCTTTCTCTCTCTCTTTGATCGTTAAATAATATTCCCTACTGATTTCCACTTCATCAGGCTCATTCTGTATCTTGATCGAGTGCAATTGGTATTTTCTGATCGATGGAATCTCCCGTGTAATACGAGATTTCTGGTCTGGTTTCCTTTGCTTCGAGATTCCTGTGGCGTGGATACGTTCTAAGAACGATTAGGAAGGATATTTTCATTATCCTTCGAGTTACGGTTGTATAGAGAGTAGAAGCTAGTCGTATAACAATATTGTTTGCAATGAAAAAAAGTCGCGTTTAGGAAGATCGCGTAAGGATGATTATAGATTTATACTGGCATGTTTTCGATATTATTCAAAATCGATAAATGACTGGTTATGCGGTAGCACCCCTCGAGAGGTACGTCTTCGCTGATAATAGTATCAGTCTTTGCAAGTCTTTCATCGATTTATTAAAATGCTGATGAGAAATCTCGAAGCAGGTTTGGTTTTCTGCAGCGAGAGCCACTTCTTTGTTACTTGGAACGAGCTCGATCCTAATTCTTAACAATGGAATGAGAATTTCATTTTCTCGCGATTGCGCTATTGTGCGAAAGCACTCTAAACGTTAAATTTATTATTGCATGTATATATTTTTCGTATACGATATCGACGAAGACAATCGAGTCTATCCTTTTCTTCATTACAAAACATTTCGCCGATCGACGTTAAGATATAACGCGTGAAAAGGCTGTCGTACAAGAGCATTTTTAAAATGCAATGGCTGCGTTCAGCAGAACGTTTGTTTTGCAACTGTTGGAAGTTTCCTTCGCGCTAATTGGATCATACTTTTAGATCTAGAAGAATGGTCCTATCTCAGCAGACAATCATAAAACGGTTGCAAAACTGTTGAGTCTGCTGAACGCAGCCAATGTATACTCATCGGTGCAACATAGAAACGCTATTTTTTGAACGAATATATTTTCGACGTTCTTCGTGGTTCTATCGCATTTCGGATTTGCATTTAGATTGATAATGTGAATTCTGGTATTCACGTTATTTTTATTTTTTCCAATGATAAAATCAGGGAATGGAAATTACTAGTTACTTGTAATGCCGTTATGTACCTTATTGTTACTCTGTTATAATAACAATTTGGCAATAACGAATTTTTCTATAACTATAATAGTAACATCAAGATTGGAAAGTTATTCGATCGTTACTTGTAACGAGTTGAAAGTCATTCGTTACTGAAAAAATTAACTCGGCATTTGTAACTCGTTACTTTTTAGTCATTACTTGTAACGTTACTTTTCAAAGAGACTTTCTCAACCTTAGCGCAATCTCAGTGTTTAGTTAGTTATTATTAGTCATAAAAAATTACAACGTCATTATCAAACTGTTACTATAAAACGTGACAAATTCTTCCATTCCGTGCATAAAATATCCATCCAAAAGACATTGCGCGTCGACTTTAATTCATAATGTATAGACTACTTTTGTGCAATATTTTTTATGTATCCTTTCTCTTCGCGTTTCTTTTTTACTTCGTGGCGATGTAACGAATGTAATTCTCGATCAATATGTCGCAGAACTCCAAGGGGCTTCTCTGACTATCACGTTGCTATTGTGAGTTTTCAAAGGACAACTCGACGGTCATCCAAGCGTTGTGATGAACATGTACATTAAGGATGCCTTCCAACAAGACATGACATAGTGTGACACGGTGCATTATTACATCCTTCTTGTTCGCCAATGTTAAACAAGGATGAGATGATCTCTGTATTGTATTGAGTCGCTTGTTGGAAGGCACCCTAAGCTATTAAGTTGTAAGTGGTTGTAGTTGTAAGAATTAACCAATCACAGTCAAACATGAGGAAAATATTCGATTGTGATTGATCAATTCTTACAACAACAACCAGTTATGCTTATGCAATTGTAGAATGGGCTTTACCTAACTTACAAAGTACAAAACGTGAACAATTATTATTGTGTCGGTCAAGAGCAGATGCGAACCAGGACCTCAGAATCTTGTCGTCGCCTATACAGGGTAGAGAAATAACGTATATTTGAACTTTCGATGTTCTGTATGTTCATTTTGCAAGATAGGTCCTATATTTGCATTACTTATCGCACGATGTTCAATGTTGAGTACGTTTATTCATTCAAGCTGTAAGCCGTCAACAGGTTTTAAGAAAGACCTAAGTTACGATACATAATATGTATTAATAAGCGAAAAAGAAAAAAGAAATTGCACTGCTGTATACCTTAATCAGAGAATGAAAAATCATACTGCCAAAGCCGGATGCTATTGCATTTACACCAGAGACAATGCGATGTTTATGCAAAACCTTTTCTGCGTAGCGGCAAGGAACGTTTTTTTGATATTCGCCATTTTATTCGTAGTCAAAACTTACAAGTCGCTGCATGACTTAAGATATATACTGACCTAGTCACTAAGAAAAGGCGACTCTAAAAACAAGTGGCGACAAACTCGAGAGAGATATATATTCGAGAATCATTCGGCAGCTCACCATGTACTATATTAATCCAACGAACTTGGTCTCTATAAGGTGTGTACATATAAATATATAATTATATCGAAGCGGATTCTTGCGATCGGGATTATTTTACTTACGTAAGCAGATGTGTAGAGCAGTGTTGTGCAAAATGCTTCAAAATAAACTTTATTTAAATATATATATACATATATATATACATATATATATACGTGAAGTCGCTGATCGATCGAATGAACCCTCGTTTTTGCAGCACCAGAGAGAAACCTGAGAGAGGACATGAGGACTTTTTTCTTGTAACTACAAACTGCTCCCGCGTACTTCAGCGCGGATAATCAAGCGCAAGTTTTGTAGATTTTTTTTAATCATACAAAACTTACGCTTGATTATCCGCGCTGACTCTCATCAGCCCTGTTGTTTATTGATTATTTTTGTATTTTGAATAAACAATAATTCATAAAATATAAGAACTCGCAATTTGCGAGCATGTTACCCTCTCGAATATTCAATTTATCTTTACACATATATCCTTTGAAAAACTAAGATTGGTGTTACACACTACAACCTACCCGGTAAAAAATTTATTATGCATGAATATTATAATTATGTATGAACCAGGGTTGTTAAAAAACATGGTTTTTTTTATTTTAAACAAAAAACATTGTTTTTTTTATTTAGAACAATGTTTTCTGATTTATTTTGTATTTTTAAGCAATAAAAAAACATGTTTTAAACAAGAAAAAAACAGATTAATAAAACAAGGAGAAATACTCCTTTTTGTTGCCGACTGCTGCCAATTAACATAGCAGGTAATAAGCGCATAAAATTTTACGCTTTTATGCGATGCGCGAAACACGAACGCGTCACGAAGAGGTTATCATATTAATGAAATTGACTAAATATTAATATGAACAATTATTAATAATAATAATAATTCCATAATATACGAATAAATGTCGCGTTTATTCGAAATTAAAAATATAAATATTTGACTAAAAATAAACCTAAATTTAAAAAATTTTATGTCAACAACGTTTTGATTTAAATAGTCTTAAATATTTACGTAAATGTGGATTAAATTTTTCAATATAAACATTACTACATAAAAAACAAAACTTTAATTTAAAAATAAACTGAAAATTACTAAATTGATTATCATCCGATAAAATTCGGGGCCCATCATATAAGTACGTATTTTTAACGATTCGAACGATTCGTTGCTGAATCACATCTCAAAGCATGCGGAGATGAAAAATTCAGATGAATGATGCAAGATCCGAAAAGGATAATTTTCCCTTACACACACACAGAAAAATACTCAAGTAATAATTACCCTATGCAAGTAATAATAACTTATTTCAAGTATTTCGAAAGTTCATATATTTATCCATAAATTTATCACAATTTCATCAGAAGCATTAAATTTATTCAAAATATATTCTGAATCCTGACATGTTTAATATTCCACTCAAGTTTATTAAATTAAAACAAATTCGATTATATACTTATTATGAAAAGTTCGTTTCTTCGATCAATTTTATAATATTCTTCAAAAGAAAATAAATTCTTGTTTTGAATACATAGTAATGAGTTTTTCTAAAATTTTGTAATAAGTCTATTTTAAGATTATTATCAAGAAAATATTCTCTGTTAAAAATAATCGTTACTTAAAAGAAAGAAAATAAATTAAGTAATCACTTTTCTTAGCAGTAGATTGATATTTTTCTGTGCATCAATAAACATATCTCTTTGTATTTTATAAATTATTAAAATCATTTTTTGTATAAAATTTATTATTTCAAAATTAAGTATTTTAAGTGACGTAAAACTTGGAACGCGATTTTAAAGTAATTACGAGATAAAATTCTTCTATTTCTTAACAAAATATATATTGGATCTTACATCATGTTACTTTAATTGGTATAAAATCCAGTTATTACATATGGATAAGTTATAAAAGCTTAAGCTAAAGTCGGTGTATTGAGATAAATAGCAAAAATTAATAATCACAAAATGTCTTTTATAAAAAACGAGATAAAAATCTGTATGACATATATGCGTTATATGAGAATATTTTTTATTTCAATAGTAACATGTTCACAAATCAGTATGAAACAATAATTGAAAGAATATCTTAGAAAACAATATATGTTCTACATAAATGTGCATTTATGTTGCTTTTCTGTGCACCAACTTATATATAAAATTTAATCCTGAATGAATATTTGAATATAGGATAGATAGAAAAGATAATAAAACAATACTTATTATCCCTTATGAAAGAAACCTTTAATTTTGGGTGTTAACACTTAAATTTAGATACTTACCATCAAAATTCAGTGTTGACCGTTAATATTGGGTGTATTGAGGTTTGATCGTCAACAATTAATGTTGGGTATCGGTTGGGTGTGACCATTAAATCTGATGAATAATTTAGTGTATACACCATATTATACACTGAATTTGATGGTCACACCCAACCACGGTTTACTCTCAACACTTGTATATGATACTCAGTAGATGAGTGTCTTAAACGGCTTAAACCTTTGAGTGTCATTTTCAAAATTGAGTGTAAGAGTCACTTGAATGTTAATCTTTATGATTGAGAATTAATGCTGAAATATTGAATATGGATGCCGCAGATTCATTTATGAAAGAAATATATATTAACTATACGTGAAACATCTTTTTGATAAACTTTATCTAGGCTGCGTTCGGAAACATCATCCCTCATGTATCATTTTATCCTTGTTGTTCACCCAATGTGAAACAAGGATAAGATGACATGGAGGTACCTACATATTTCTGAACGCAGCTCTATTGAGATGTGTCACAGTTATACATTCACTAACATTCAGTGTTCTTGGACCATCAAAGCAGCATGACCGTATGACTACAGAAGTTAAGCATCGTTGGATGGCGTACGAGATTGAATGGGTGACCGCTTAGAAAGATAAGGAAATTAATTCCCAAATGAGAGAGAAAGCGGTTTTTTTTTCCAATTATAATTTTGTTGTGTGTATTCCGAAATATGTTGCAAATTAATATTATTTTAGCAATAAAACAATTTAATTTTACATAATAAAGCTATTTATTTTGATGGTTTTTTTGGGCGTTAAACTTCAATTGGATGTAACTTTCAGTTGACGGTTCGAAATCACACCCAAATTTGAGTGTTTTTTTAAGTGTTTAATATCAAAATTTGAACGTTCTTTTTGGGTGTTTTATGCCCAAAATTGAGGGTTTTTTTCGTAAGGATATACTGTAACAAACCCGGTAAAAAATTTTTTAATACATGAATATGTATCAATATGTATAAATATACATATAAATATTCATAAATATGTATAATCATATATGAAATGTGTCCATACATAATATTCTTGAGGCTTTTACGGATGCTTTCTATATAAAGACTATGCATTTCGCGGGTTATCTCCGTGTCCAGATCCATTCTTGGAATGCCAACGTTTCATGAACATTGCAATTCACTTCATCTGGGCGAGAAGCAGCTTAACACCACTGACTGACTGACACTGAGCTGTTGCTGCGGAGTGTTCCCTTTATATTGCGCTGTTTTTTGGAGTGGGGGGAAGAGTGTGGGGTTGTAGGTGAAGTAGGGGGAGAAGGTGGAAATCGGTCGGTCTTCAATGACCGAGAGAATGGCCTTCCATATTTTACTTATGTTGTAGCCATCCATGTATCCATTATCTCTATTTAGATTCTTAGGGTGGTTTTGTATCTCTATAGCCCTTCTATATTTTCTTGGAAAGTATGATGTAATGTTGGCTATTGTGGTCGTTTTATCAAAATATTTGATGTTCTGTCTCAATGTTGTGTTCTGATAATACCGACTGCGTGACGTGTTTTAGCCTGACGTTGGTGTTTTTTTCCGTAGGTTGACCATTTCTTCCGGTTTCCCCAATGTATACTTCCTCACAGAAACAAGGTATTTTATATATTCCTGCAAAGCTGAGTGGAGGTCTTTGATCTTTAGGATTTCTCAAAATGCACTAGAAAATTGAGTGGAAAATTCAACAAGGATTTAAACCTCAAAAATTTTGCAAAGTTAAACGATTCTATGGAAATGCGAAAAAATTTTTTATGGCTCAAATTAGCATGAATTAAAGCCCGCTCATTGAAAAATCTTCAATTTTTTGCTGTTTTATTGCATTTTGAAAAACTTTTTATGAAAATGTTGAGTGTGCCACCGGCATTAGCATAACCCAAAGTACACCATTTAATTTTATAGTGCAAAAGCATCTTGAAGGAAAATCAATTTTGAAAAATTAAAAGTAGAATCTTTTCTCTTAAAAATGAAGCCCATGGAGATTATTTTACGAATTCTTTTCATAAAGTTACCGCAGTTCAAATATCGACAACCTTTTTAGCAAAAATTTGATGATCTTTTAAAAGTGTACAAAGTTCTATGGTAAATTAAAAATCACATAAAAATTTAGTTTACATCTTTCGGAGTTATTCAACATTGAAGCAAAAACGACCCCTTTTACTTCAATGTTGAATAACTCGGCGAAAAAAAATCGTACAAAGCTTCATAAAAAAGCAAATTAAAGGTAAAGATTCACTCTTTTGAAAGCTGTACAGGAATTTGTTTACTATTTTTAATTCAGACCATGGAAATTTGTAAAATTCCTTCAAAATTTTTAGATTTGATGGATCAGATTTCCATTTGTATCCGTATAGCTCCGTAAAATGTCAGTCAAATCGAAATCTCAATCGTTCGCGAAAGTAGAGATTTCAAACTGTAAAATACTTTTTTAAACATCTCGATATGATGATTTTTGACGAAGTTATACTATCTTGAAATTTGTCCATTCTGGGCGAGTAAAATAGGTAATGCTTTAATTTTGCTGTTGAGTATATACATATATATATGTATATATACTCTTTTTATAACCAATAATAATCTTAATTCGCATAAAAAATTTAATTTATATTTAAACTTCTATGTATTTATCGCAATATTTCAGCAACTTTTATTTAAAAAGTAGAAAAATATTTAATTACAATAGCTTTCCAAGTAGCAATATAAAAATACGACTTCTCTCTTTTTTCTTTCTCGAGAGAAATCTTCACTTTATCTTTTATTTAAAATACATTTGTAAAATCATGTTATATTTTCCTCTTATCAAATTATTAATTATTATACATATAGTAAATAATTATATATTAAATTGGTATTCCTTTACATTATGGGTAGAAGACATCTCTTCGATGAGCTTGACCTTGATATATTTGAAATTTTTTTATATTTTTATTGAATTCTAGGGTGCGAGGGACTAAGGGTGCTATTACATGAGCGCGGAAACGCGGAAATGCGGAAACGCGTAACCAATCAGAAACAATCCGCTGTTATGGTTTCGCGTTTCACCGATTACTGATTGGTTGCGCGTTTCCGTATTTCCGTGTTTCCGCACTCATGTAATAACACCCTTATTGTACTATAAGAAAAAAGTTACTATAAGAAAAAAGTCACAATTCTGACCATTATATTGATATTTTTATTTGAAATTTTCAAGAAAAAATTGAAAAATGATTTTATTTCACTAAACTAAACTCATTCGATGATACCACTTTTGGCTTTGACGATGGCGTTAAGTCTGCTAATGAACGCATTGCACTTTACATGAAAGTGGGACTGCGGGATTAGCTGCTATTCTTGGCAAAGACATGTTTTGAGCACGTCCAAACTTTGGTGTTTTTTAGAAGATACCTTGGTCTGCAAAATACACCTCTAAAAAACATCGAATGCAGACCGAAAGATTGAAATTTGACCAATCAAACAATAGGAACTAAAATTCCTTTGCCCTCATTGATCAAATTTCAATCTTCAATCTTCTCAATTTTCAATACTACGTATTGAAGATTGAAATTGATGATTGAAAAATTCAAATTTGATCAATAGAAACGAAAGGAGCTAAAATTTCTTTGTCCTTATTGGTCAAATTTCAATCTTCAATCTTCAACCTCAATCTTCAATGCGTAGTCTGATTCCGGAATAATGGCGCGGTCCTATTGTGCGGAACGTATACGCAATGCGGAATTGGCGGAACGATGTCTGTCCAATCGCAAGCATTCCGTCAATTGCGCTCCGCCGATATGTCTTTTCTAAACCAATCACGAGCGTTCCGCCAATTTCTCATTGCGCCAATTCTGCATCATGGGACCGCACCATAATTCGACGTTATTTGTTCGTGCAAACTACGTATTTATGAATCACTATTTCGTAAGTACAGGTTGGAAAACTTTCGTATCAAGCAAATGTTGTCACTTGACAACTTGAGACGCCATGTTAGGCCGGAATCAGACTATGCATTGAAGATTGAGATTAAAGATTGAAAAATTCAAATTTGACCAATCGAAACGAAAAGAGCTAAAATTTCTTTGTCCTTATTGCTCGAATTTCAATCTTCAATCTTCAATCTTCAATCTTCAATCTTAATCTTCAATGCGTAGTCTGATTCCAGCCTTACACTTAAGAAATGGTAAAAAATATATCAATTTCGAAATTTTTGGTCGTTCTCGGCATAAACTCCACCTCACAAACACGTATTAATATTAATGTATATACTTTAATCCTGGAAAAGGATTTTTGAATCAGTGAAAGAGAAAAAAGTATTTGTTATACAAAAATTATATGATTTAGTCGGTAATACAGGCGGCTTTAGGATCCCCTTAAGGCCGGAATCAGACTACTCATTGAAGATTAGGTCTGTTCGCGTTGCTTGCACTTTTGGCACTCGGCATCTTCGCTTTCTCTCTTTTCAAGGCCAAATATGTATCTATCTCATTTTAAGCAAAAATATTTGGGGATTTCATGCAACGCGAACCTATTGAGATTGAAGATTGAAAATTAAAATTTGACCAATAAGAGGACAAAGAAATTTTAGTTCCTTTCGTTTCGATTAGTCAAATTTGAATTTTTCAATCTTTAATCTCAATCTTCAATGCGTAGTCTGATTCCGGCCTAAGACTGTTCTTGTGCGTTACTGGCTGTGTTCCAAATTTACTGCCAGTACAGAAAATGCTACAGTTTACGTTACGTGCACTATAGATTTTCAGTACTGGCAGTCAATTTTGGAACACAGCCACTAAAAGAGACTTTGACCGGTATTTATAGTCGATTTTTATATTTAAGATCGTCTTAAGTATAGTCTTAAGATGTTATGAAACCATGTTTATGAACCAATCAGAGAGCCGCATTAGCGTCTTAAGACATTACTTAAGACGGTCTTAAAATAAGAATCGATTACTCCGGATCTACAATAGGGTTTTAAGCCCTAAGCCATAAGAAATGGGCGAATCACAGTCGATTATTCTCCTCGAATTCGATTGTAATTGGTCAATTTCTTATGGCTTAAGACTTAAAACCCCTATTGTAGATCCGGATTTATGAATACCGGCTTATGAATATCGCTCATAGTTGTGTAATTCGCATCCACTTCTTCAGAGGACAGTAGTGTGCGGGAGCATTTTGCAGTTACAGGAAAAAGGCCTTCGTCTCTTTAAGTTTTTCTTTGATTAATCAAAACAATTCCGTTACGTCGTTTCGTAGTTGGTTTGGTTGGTTTCACATAATGAATAATATCAAATAATATATTCACAGAACGAAATGGAATAACATCGATAGCATGTTGCATAAATTCGTCTGAATGTAAGTATATTCACTACAGTATATCTACAAAATATTGGATATTTTAACAATTTATATGTGTATATACATACATACATACATATATATATATGTATATATTGTATATTATATTAAAAACAATTTTTTTTTTAAGTATAGTTATTGTGATTGATGCTTAAAGGAGTACCATATTATTAAACATTCTTGTTATGCAGATATAGATGCTAACTAATTTAATATTTATAGATAACAATAAAAAAGATTTTATAGCAGATAAAATAAATATTTATAATATAATATTAGTATATATATACATATATATATATTATATACTTTTATTAACAAATGTAAATATTGCAGAAAATGAGATTAAAGACACTGATTGTAATAAAGAACAACTGGACGAAGATTTGATAGCAACGATAAAAAGTGTATCTGCTCTTTATATTTTTCGTTTACCTTTGAAAGAGAAAAGAAGATTACAGAAAGATGCTTTATGGAGAGAAGTCAGTGTATATTTGAAATTTATGATCTATATAGAGGTAATTACTTAGAATAGCTACTTCACTTCTGATTTTAATGAAATTAGGCTCATTCGATGCATTTTCATTCAAAACGAAAGAATCTGGTAGAAAAATGTGGCGGTCGGCCTCGCAAACCGAGATATCTATACAATTTGCTACTATATTATAAATATTGATTTTACCTGCCATAAAACTTGCGATAAAAAGGTTTTTATCATTATCTATAAATATTAAATTAGCATTTGTATTCGCAAAACAAGAATGTTTTGTAATTTAGTATTTTTTAAATCACCAACTGCAATAATTACACTTTAATTGTTTCTAATAAAAAATACATGTATAAACTATTAAAATATCTAATATTTTGTAGATATACTGTAATGAATATTTTGCCATGTAGACGGATTCATGTAATCTGCTATCGAGGTTGTTCTGTTTGAGGTTATTTCTCTTTCCGTAAACATATTTCTCATTATATGAAACAAAGCTACAAAATATGTAACGGAATTATTCTGATTGGTGCCTATCATTTGCCTTTTCCGTTTTTGTCCTGTTTCGCTATTTGTCACTCCATGTGATTGCATCCTAATTCGTAGACAGGAATTAATATAAACTACTTTTTCTTTGTTTATGCTCAGTAAACATACACGAAGTAAAAATCTTACTGTTGTGAATATGGACTTAATATTTTTATTGCGTTATTTCTTGATAACACATTATTAAGAATTGTAGAATATAAAAAAGAAGAATATATTGTTTCTGTATATAAGTAAGTTACTAAAATGTAAAAAAGTTTTATATTAATAATATTAAATTAAGAAGCGCCATAACGGTCAGAACGTTAAGATGTTGAACTATTGTAAATTCATTTAAATGAATTAATTTCAGAAATGATAATTGCGTGCCGATATGGTTGTCGGACTTTCAACGCAATCAAATCTGAAAATATTAATAATCCCCCCAAATTCCCCAACTTAAAAACTGTAATTAAAAGTAAAAAAAGTAAATAAAAAAAACTTATTGCGAAAAATAATGCCTCGGCCGGGAGTCGAACCCGGATCTCTCGCACGGAATGCAAGAGATCCGGGTTCGACTCCCGGCCGAGGCATTATTTTTCGCAATAAGTTTTTTTTATTTACTTTTTTTACTTTTAATTACAGTTTTTAAGTTGGGGAATTTGGGGGGATTATTAATATTTTCAGATTTGATTGCGTTGAAAGTCCGACAACCATATCGGCACGCAATTATCATTTCTGAAAT
The DNA here is from genome assembly GCF_001594055.1 of Mycetomoellerius zeteki. NCBI lineage: Eukaryota > Metazoa > Arthropoda > Insecta > Hymenoptera > Formicidae > Mycetomoellerius > Mycetomoellerius zeteki. The sequence goes on along the minus strand of NW_017257368.1, from coordinate 347,695 downwards.
TAATTCATTTAAATGAATTTACAATAGTTCAACATCTTAACGTTCTGACCGTTATGGCGCTTCTTAATTTAATATTATTATGTTGAACATTAGCGGTCTTTCAATCTTATTATTGTTTTATATTAATACTTTGTAAAATATTTTATGATATATCACTTTTTCTAAAATTTTTGAAGGAAAATTGAATATTTACACAAACATTTTTTCCCTATCATAAATAAAATCTTTTCCAGGTATACGATTGAACATAAATGCCTTATAATTACTTGTCAATCCAGATGATTAAAAGTTCAAGAAAGAAGTAGCATACTAACATATTTGATTATGGCATCGGCAATCGAAATTTTGGGAAAACAAGCAATGAAAACGTTTTGTGATCGCCGATTTTGTCAAAAAAACTTAGACAAATTGTTGAATTTAATAAATAAGATAACAGCTGAGGATGTAAAACTCGATAAAAATATTCTTGATTACGTCAGTAGGCAGCCGGCACCTATGTGTGTGATGGATATATTCGAAAACAAGGACATAACAATTGCGATTTTCATATTAAAACATGGAGTCAAGATGCCTATGCATGATCATCCTGAAATGCATGGTTTGTTAAAGGTAAAAATGCTTATAATACATTATGTTTGTATAAGCATTATTGTACAATATAGTACATAGAAATCAATAGTATAATACAAAAATGATTCCCAAATCAAAGAACATTAGCTTAAGATTTTTGGTAGGAGGTATATAATAAAACTGAATAAAAAAATTCGAGTAAAGATATAATTATAAATGTTTTCTTACAAGATAATAAAATTGATAAAAAGATCAAACAACGAGCAATTAATCATATCTAGGATTAAAATTAGTTCATTAAAATGTCAAGAGGGATTAACACTAGTTATTCCTTAATATATAATGGAATGTTTCCTTAATATGGAATGTTTCGACTATACTCTTCTTGATCCAAATTATAATAAATAAGATATAAATCAAAAGTTTGACAACAAATTATATATATAAAGTTCTTAATAATTAAAGCGTTGAAAAGAGTCGGTATTAAAGTGTAAATAAAGATAAAAATCGATTACGTGGTAAGTTAGACACACATTAAATAATATTAAAATTAAAAACCACTAAATAATTTTTTTTTATATGTTATACTGAGGTCCGTAAAATCGAAACTATTTCTTCATTGGTGGGCGAGAAAGAGTAGAGTCAAAGAATTAAAATTTATAAAACGTCATCAAAAGTTATATATAGTTTTGAACTGTAAAAAATGAAACTGTGTCAAAACATTTAAAAGGATTTTATAAAACAGATAAATTAAGATGAATATTAAACTAACGAAGTTTATACATAATATAAAGGAAGTATAAAATATTTTTTGTATTTAGAATTTATTACTAAATTTTACTACTAGATAGTTCTTTTTTAATCTAAAGACTACTTCTCTAAAAATTAATTTTAATGGATAGTCATTTTCCAAAAGCAATTTGATAAATAATTCAAAGTTCTCCTGAAAGACAAGATGAGACAATAAAATCACTCTATCAACAAGATTGTATATAGTTCCAATCTTATGATCTAACGAATGAAAAAAAATGACAAACATCTTCTCGAAAAGATCTTTTTGTGATACCAATTTACAAAAATTGTATCATCCTTAAAGAGATCCAAAAAGCTCAAATTACGGTTATTTTCTATTTTAAATCTGAATTGTAGGCGATTATGGAAACTGTTGAACACGTTTACAATATTTTGAATTTAATCGCAGCTAAAATAATGTCATCAACATACGTAAAGAACAGTCATGCTGTATAAATCTATAAAAGGACATCAAATGTTTAGATGATTCTTACATTTGTTTATTTAAATATATCACTTTTTCAATAACAGTTTTAATCTTGATGTTTTATGATTCAAACTTATAATTTCTATAAGTTAACGCATTACTACGTAATATGCATTATTCGGAATGCTGTCTCATTTATCGTTCGTTAGGACATCAAGTTTTATTTTAATACTTGCACACATATTCCGTTGTTTAATTAAAGATCACGATTTTATTAAGATTAATATTCATCTTACATCTATATTATAAAACCTGATCTACATTTTACATCTTACTGATTGGTAAATTGTTATTTTCTGTAAGGCGCGTGATTTCCTTGTGACTTTCTTTCTTGTTTTCTGAAAATTATAAATTTTGAACAAAACGCATTTTGAAAGTCTGCTCCTCACATAACAACAACATATATGAATATAATAATATAGATATTATAATATAGGTGATCAATGGTATGGTAGAATTAAGCAGCTACAGTTTGAAGACAAAGAGTAATCATGTGATTAAAACCAAGGAGGAGATTGCGGCAGTTAAGCATCGGCCTATCTGTCTTCACAGCAATTCGCCTGCTTGCATTTTTACACCAACAGAAAAAAATCTTCATGAAATTTCCTGCGTGGAAGGTCCTGCGGCTTTCTTAGACATACTCAGTCCACCATATGACGTCGATGAATTTGGCAAAGGAACAAGACCGTGTACATTCTTCAAGACCGTCAAGTCTAAGTTATATACAGAATCGACAGATATAATCGAAGAAGTGCAATTATCAGTTGTAGAGAATCTGCCAGACTTTTACTCTTCGAGTCTAGACTATATGGGACCTCCCTTACAAAATTAATTTTAAGATATTTTTCACATCCCAATTTGTGTGTGAATTTTGTATTTGCAATGCATAATCATGTAATATATAGATTTTCACATAATCTTTATGACGTACATATAAATGTATTCAAGATTTAAGTTTTATATATTGGCAGAAACAATTAAACGTCCATATTGTGAACTCATGAAGATTATTGACTTGTAAATTTAGTCCCAACTTTTAGGTCAATTCTATAATCAATATGTCATTGTTAGATGTTGAGTGCATACATAGACATAATATATAGCGAATTTGGATATTTGTACTTACTAAAGGTTACTATACTTTTATCAAAAAAAATTTTATATAAATATTTTTAAAATATAAAACATAATATACTATAGTAAAATAATAAATATATTAATGTTGATATCATACTTGTAGTGGAATGCATATTGGATTTTTGATCAATTAGTGTATCCCATACAGCACCGAAAGTTTTCAGAAATATCTCAGAAATATTTCAAATGAAAAGTGAAACATTTCATAAAAATTGCGAAATATGTTTTTGCAACATTTCTGAGACAGCTCTGGAATAGCAAAATGTCCGCGATTCTTGCACATGCAATCTTGTTGAAAGATTGATGAAATATTACAGAAGAAATCTGCAATCTTTTTGAAATATTACCAAAAAGTTTTCAGCTATTTTTAGTACTTCAAAAATGAATATTTAAATATATACTTGATTGATACTTAAATAATATTTAAATTTATTACGTCGACATAATAAATTTAAATATTATTAAGTATCAATCAAGTATATATTTAAACTTTTTAAAAAAAAGGTAAAAAAAGCGCTAAACGTGCGTGCTTCTCGTATGGAAACCACC
>NW_017257368.1:339024-341958 GCF_001594055.1 Mycetomoellerius zeteki | reverse complement strand
CTATGATTGGCTAATTTCATAACGACGGATATTATTAAACCCGATTAAGGGTGTCGTGTAAATGTATAGACAGCACCTAGACACCCAATTCCTCGACGGCGAACACCTAGACACTCATTTCCTCAATAGCGAACACCTAGTAACAATGACGACGTATCTGAATCTGAATGTGATAAGTGACAGATCCGGACGTTGTGTCGCAATATCTCCGCTCGTAGGGCACGTAGAAAAAAAATAAAAGCACTTTTATCATACAATCCGTGCGGTGGCTATCGATTGAGCGTACATAGAACGCGATCGGTTCAGCCGTTATTGAGATCCGATAATCTCGATCCAGCACAACTCGTCGGTTCGCGTAAAGGAGGCACGGCAGTGTCGCTGCGCTTGGTTTAGCGCCGAGACACTACCGTGTTTCCAGATATCATTTTTGAAGTACTTAAAAATTATTAAGAATTTTGTAATTTGTTTACAGATTACAAACTTATTGAAATAAACTTAAAGTATTTCTCAAAAATGGTGATTATATCCAACTATTTTGATTAATTAATTACATTATATGTATAAGCACATAATCACTATTAGAAAAATAGAAAGTCACTTACACTTGTAGTTTTCACACAATATCATTATTCATACACAAAAATTTTTTGAAATTAAAGCAAAACAAATCATTCATATTCAAAAGTTTTTCGCAATTAAAGTAGAACAACTCATGATAACATCAAAATGCAGGGTTGAGTAGTACTAAGTTAAAAAGATAAAAGTTAAGTTAAAAACTTAAAAAGTTAATTAATTTTAACTTAATTTACAAGGGAACCTCTCGAGGTGACGAATTCTGATTTTAATGAAACTTCCTGAACTTGTAGCTTACATAAAGAGATGAATTTAGAAAATATCAGTTGCGGCCCAAAAACGGTTTGAAGGGGTGAAATCACCTCTAACGTATATAGCGGTTTTCAACTTTTTCCGTTATATCTCGAAAAATATTTGAGATATAAAAAAATATTTTATACAAAAGTTTTACAACAAAATCATCTGTATTCATTCGCGTTTTCAGAACAATTATTTACCAATTTTTTATCAAAATTTTCGAAAAAAAATTGTTGAATAATTATTCTAAAAAATATCATTGACGTGAGTAAATAGAGGTAATTTTATTGTAAAACTTTTGTATAAAACATTTTTTTATATCTCGAATATTTTTCGAAATATAGCGGAGAAAGCTGAAAATCGCTTCAAGAGGCCTGATTTCACCCTTCAAACTCTATGATGGCAGTAATTTCCAAAACTTTCAAAAAAAATTATTATTTTTAAAAATATTCATGATAGATAGAGGTAATTCTATTATGAAGCTACTTCTAAGTAAATGTCTATAAAGAAAATAATAAAATGCTGTCATTTCCACATCACCTGTCATGAGGTAGATAGCATGGTGCGCTTTTTTATAGTGGTGTCCCCAGTAGGCCTATTCCACTCTAATTTCTTTATGCACGAATTATTCCAAATGCCGTCATTCCTCCGTTGACTACTTTGGAACATTTAAAAATTTATGTTTAAAAAGATTTATTATTATCATAAAAAGATATATTATTATTATTACATAAAAATATATTCGCACGAGTAATATTTAAAAAATCCTTATCAAAATATTGTAAAATTACAACAACCTTCTTCTCATTTTTCTCAACATGTCATTAATTTAATGATGCAGTTAAATCATTTAACTCAAGAAGATGTTTTAATTTGACTCTATCATTTATTTACTTACATACGTTAATATGAACGTTACTTATGTTAAAATAAGTACAGAAATAGAATGATTAACATTTTGATACACATGGAAGTAAAAAGATAATAAAATGTTATTTAACTCAAGTAACGTTCACATTAACAACGAAAAATATTCGAGATATAAAAAAATGTTTTATACAAAAGTTTTACAATAAAATTACCTCTATTTGCTCACGTCAATGATATTTTTTTAGAATAATTATTTAACAATTTTTTTTCGAAAATTTTGACAAAAAATTGGTAAATAATTGTTCTGAAAACGCGAATGAATACGGATGATTTTGTTGTAAAACTTTTGTATAAAATATTTTTTTATATCAAATATTTTTTGAGATATAACGGAAAAAGCTGAAAACCGCTATATACGTTAGGGATGAATTTCACTCCTTCAAAACGTTTTTGGGCCGCAAATGATATTTTCTAAATTCATCTCTTTATGTAAGCTACAAGTTCACGAAGTTTCATTAAAATCAGAATTTGTCACCTCGAGAGGTTCCCTTGTTAGTTACATTTTGGACTCTTAACTTTTTAATTTAATTTAGTTACATTTTATCGGTAACTATTAACTTTTAATTTGATTTTTTTAAGTTAATTCTCGGACACAATAGAGAGGACAATGGCTACGTTTACACCGTGCGCTTAGTCCGCGACCTATATGGTAAATGTCTTTGTTTAACCTACAGGATAAACAAGGACCTCTATTGTATAGGCCGCGACCTAAATACACGGTGTAAACGTGGCCAGCGAGTATATAATTTAGTAATTTTATATTGTATAATCGTTTCTTGTGAACAAAAATAACCAGATTCTTTAATAAATATGCTGCGAGAAAGGGAAAATATGAAAAATTATGTAAAATGATGGTCAAACTTTTTATTTTTTTTTGGTTGTTCGTTCAGACCATATTTAACTTAACTCCTCAATTACTTTTTTTATTAACTTAACTTTTAATTAAATTAATTTCATTATGGATTAACTTGTATTTTAATTAAGTTAAATTTTTAAAGCTGTTAACTTCAACTTAACTTAGTTAAAAAAAAAAAGTTAACTTACTGAACCCTGTCAAAATGACATTGAGGAGGTTTTAAGGCAAATGCAATATGTTAAGAATTACTTCAAAAAATTACAGATTATTCTAAATTG